>NC_137695.1:63457281-63738093 GCF_964034855.1 Anser brachyrhynchus
TTTCCTTCCTTTCCTTCCTTTCCTTCCTTTCCTTCCTTTCCTTCCTTTCCTTTTTTTTAATAAGCTGTGTTTAAGTAATCTCAGTGTGTCCACCTTTAAAGGATTTATTATAGATATTTTTTAAAGTTTTTACTGTAGTATCCCATTTTTGAGTTACTGAAAAAATAACTTCACAAAAATATGGATGGTTTTTCTGCTTTATATTCTGAAACAGAATTGGTAAGGCTGGAGAGAAAACCTAGAAATAGTAGTTGCTGCTTTTAAAAATTGGTGTAATGTGGCTAATATGTAATAACAATTTCTAATGATTTTGTCTTGAGGCAGTTGTTTCTTAATTTGTGATAACTTTCTTACTCCTAATTTAGGGTAGCCTAAATTCTATGGGATTACAAACTCATTAATAGGAAAATTGAAAATAAACAACAGATATTAGAAGACTGTATCTTTTTGTTTTGTTTTGTTTGTTTTTCTGTTCATCTCATGCTTATTCTTCTGTTTTTTAAATGTCACCTCTAAAATCTTACCATAAAGTTCGTATCCAAGCCATTTTATCAAACCCTGCTTTTACTTACAAATTTGATTTGGTTATGCCAGAGGAAATGCAGCATCAAGATGACAGGGTTATTGCTCTAAAAGCGAGCACTATGTTGCTTCAGAATTTGCAGCTTACTGTCTTTGTGTATGTAATGAAAACTGAGTAACAGACTACATAACTATGTAATTTTACACTGTCCAGACAACGTGGTCTTATCAGCATGTGATTCCCTACTGTCAAGACTGTGAATAGTAGCTGCATTTTCCGGTGAAAAACTGGAAGGGATACTTTGTTCATAAAAGCATCTTTCGTATTCATTTTCAAAGTGAATGATGTACATTTCAAATAAACCATTTAATTCACACTCTGCTTAATAATAATGATTTCTATTGTTGCCATTTTCAAACAAAATTAATTCTCAAGAAAGAAAATTGATTACATGACTGCACAGACATCAGAAAAGGTGTTTCTAGTATTGCTATCACCAAAGATTACATAAAGATGGGTACATCGTCACACTGATTTTTTTTCCTTTATTTGAAAAGTGAGGATATATTGTAAAAATTATTTAGGATATGCATAGTTTGCAGATTCTTGAAGAACTTGTCATTTTAAGGTTTACTATAAACTCATCTGAATCTGCAGAAGTTTTTTCTATTATACTAATATATTTGTTATCAAAGATTATTTTCAAATGGATTCATACTTTCCTTGTTCTGAGGCAATCTTTGCTACACAAAGGGAGAATGCCAGTACCCTTCCCTGTATGCCACGATAGCTCAAGTTATTAGTATTCACTGCATGCATTATGTTAAATATTTCTTCCTTGTCCTTTACATTAGGTTTTAGTGTCCCTCTCCACTTTCTGCATATAATGTTCATTCTTGTCTAAGTACAGGAAGAAGCAATTATTGTTATGGTATTTCAGTTAGGCGACATGCTATAGCAAGATACATTAAGTATTTAAGGAAATGCCACAGGTAGATGTTTGACAGCTTGCCTCCTCTGGCATTTCATTCTTCCAAACCATAGACAACCTGGCCACCTTTACTTACTCCTGTGATCTTTGGGACTTTGGGAAAGCTTGTATCTTTAGTCCAGATACGGCTATGCTTTTCAAAGATATTTCAGACAGGACAAAGAAGATATGTTTGATGTAGATTTTTAAGATACCTGTGCCTTCATGTTCTTTGTTCAAATAATAAAATAATACTGTTCTCGCATCTCGCAAGCCAGAGATGTTTATGGCTTCATTAGGACAAGTGCTTTTTAAAGTGTCCTTCATTAGGACAAGTGCTTTGATTTGCAAGCTAATATATATATATATATATATAAATTTAAATTTATTTTTTTTTCCAGAAGAGCTGCAGAACTGTAACAAAAACTTGATTTTATTTTTTTCTATGTCTTTGGAAGTAGACTTCTGATTACAAGTTTAAGACACTTATTTTCAAGTGTTATTAATTGTCCTTTGTAAAGTGACCATTAGTAGAATTGCCATTACACTCTACACTCTTCATGTGCAAATCTCATACTTCTCATGTGTGGGTTTGTTCCCCCCCCCCCCATCCTTTCTGATTTTTATGTTCTGCCATTTCAATTTGGTATTTATAAAATCTGTTCCTTATGGCATCATCTACATCAGTAAAACTGTTATTCAACCTTGTCATTCACTGCCTTGACTGTTATGATCACTTCACCATGGCTTCCTTTCCATCATTTCTCCTGATTACAAATTATACCTATATCTTTTTTTTTTTTATCTTTTTCTTCTATGACTCTGACCATCTTTATTCTCCTGTCTCTCACATCACATTCATCTTTTTGGTCCTTAGCTGTCAAGAGTTCCATTGATTTGCTTCTGTCTTTAAGGCTGCTGTCACTTTCTCATGGGGAGGAATAAGGGAGTGTAGAAGAAAAATGCTGGTATTTGCATCACTTTTTATACAGGGATTGCAATTTCTGGCCATAGATTTTGACTGGATTGTCTCATTTATGATGTAAAGGAGGGGTGGATCCTCCATCCTGTATCTGTGGAATCAGAGAAAATGCTTTGCAACTCCACACTGGCTAAGGATATTTTATTTCTCTGAAAAATCTCAGAGGAGCGAGAGCATCCAGTCTGTCTGTGTCAGGTAGAGTGTTATCCTGGTCAGTATGTGACAAGCCATACTTATGCAGCCTATGGGCCCTCGTAAATTAGCATCTCTGGCTGTTGTATCAAAATAGTTCCAAAACTTTTGAAAATTTCCCCTTTGATAGCCAAGATTTCTGGCCTGAAGTATTATCTAAACTAGTTTCTTTCAGTTAGCATGTCACCTTTTAACATGCAAAACCAACTGTCTTCATTCAAACATTTATCACAATGATAAAAAGGTTATGCTGTATTAAAAACTTTACTGAAGTGGATATCTAGCTCATGATATCAAGGACTGTAACTCACAATCCAATTTAGAAAATGAGAAACTATGCTGCAATAAACAGTGCTTTGTTCATGTGAAGTTTTAAGCTTATTATATTTTTATGAATATATGTTCTCTTGAGTCTATATGGATAACCCTTTTTTAACCTCTAAGTATAGTACAACGGTAACACAGAGCATTTCATCCAGGGTACAAGTAATCTAGCAACAAAAATGCCTGTGTTACAAGGTTTGAGTTCAAATGTTCAAGGGTAGAATTGGCTGTAATGGTATATCTGTGAAAAAAATAAGCATGTGGTGAAGTTGGAACCCCAGTGCCAAAGCACAACATATAATTGGGCCTAATTTTTTCCATATGTATCAACAAAAACAGTCTTTGCTTCCATGAGAGATGAAAGCTTCCCTTTCTGTCATATTTTTATTTTGTATATAATTCCTAGCTCTTTATAATTTCATAGGCTTTTTAAAAAAACATGCCTAGATTTAGGGAGAGATGAGCTGTCACCCTGGATTCAAGTTTATATTTCTAATAGAAAAGCCTTTTTTGGTGGGGAAGGGAAAACACGATTATTTCCCCTCCCCTGCCAAAAGGGCTACTATGTTAAAATCCTTGTACAGTGCCTGTGAACTATCCAAGTTGGCGTGGAACAATCCATTTGTGAATTGATTTAAATACCTCATTTAAAATAAATAATCTAGTGGAATTAGTGTCATAAATCTTCATAGAATAAGCTTACTATTTATACAAGATCGAAGAAGTGTTAAATACATTTCTGTTCTGCCGACAATATGTGGTGTTGTTTTTCCCTTCTTTCAGTTTTATGTGAAGTCCCAAATAGAAGATGTGTATTTTCTTATGCATTTTTCTGTTGTTTGATGTGGTATATTTTTGAATACTCTTTTTTTTTCTTCCTATTTGTAATTTCAGCTAACATGTATCTGAATTCTTTAAAGGCTGATTGTATAAATTATTTTTCACCAATATATTAGGCTATGTAGCTCTTGAAATGTTTAAATGTTTACACTTTCAGTGAAGGGTTAAGTTTTGCTACCTATCTCTAACTCATGTGTGTGCTTATAGACACGCACAGAGACACAAAGACATTTGTATGCCTTCTGATATGGTGTAGAACTAATCACAGAATCGTCTAGGTGGGAAGAGACCTCCAAGATCACCCAGTCCAACCTCTGACCTAACACTAACAAGTCCTCCACTAAACCATATCACTAAGCTCTACATCTAAACATCTTTTAAAGACCTCCAGGGACCTCAACCTTCTCAACCATCTTTTAAAGACCTCAACCACTTCCCTTGGCAGCCCATTCCAATGCCTAACAACCCTTTCCATAAAGAAGTTCTTCCTAATATCTGACCTAAACCTCCCCTGGTGCAACTTTAGCCCATTCCCCCTCATCCTCTCACCAGGCATGTGGAAGAACAGACCAATCCCCACCTCGCTTTAAGGTACCTGTAGAGTGCGATAAGGTCACCCCTGAGCCTCCTCTTCTCCAGGCTGAACAATCCCAGCTCCCTCAGCCGCTCCTCCTAAGACTTGTTCTCCAGACCCCTCACCAGCTTCATTGCCCTTCTCTGGACTCGCTCGAGCACCTCCATGTCCTTCTTGTAGCGAGGGGCCCAAAACTGAACACAGTACTCGAGGTGCGGCCTCACCAGAGCCGAGTAGAGGGGGGCAATCACTTCCCTAGACCTGCTGGCCACACTGCTTCTTATACAGGCCAGGATGCTGTTGGCCTTCTTGGCCACCTGAGCACACTGCTGGCTCATATTCAGCTGACTGTCAACCAATACTCCCAGGTCCTTCTCTGCCAGGCAGCTTTCCAACCACTCATCTCCCAGCCTGTAGCTCTGCTTGGGGTGGTTGTGCCCCAGGTGCAGGACCCGGCACTTGGCCTTGTTGAACTTCATACAGTTGGCCTCAGCCCATCGGTCCAGCCTATCCAGATCCTCCTGCAGAGCCTTCCTACCCTCGAGCAGATCGACACATGCACCTATCTTGGTGTCGTCTGCAAACTTACTGAGGGTGCACTCGATCCCCTCATCCAGATCATCGATAAAGATATTAAAGAGAACTGGCCCCAGTACTGAGCCCTGGGGGACTAATCAAACTGCCAAGCAGAGTATCCCAAATGTCTTGCAGGAGAAACAGATGTAGTGGCTGCTAGATCTAAGTGCTTTGTCTTTTCTTCCTTTTTGTGTAAGGGCAGCCTTTAAGAAGCCAAGTGTTAGACTGTGTTCAGGAGAAGGCTGTTAGTTAGGGTTCTGTATGCTGGTTAAATAGCCTTTCCGTGTGCCTTCTGAAGAAAAAAAAAAAAAAAAAAGTAGACTTCATGGAAATGTCTTGCAGGATGCCAGCTATACCTCTTCAGTTTACTACTTCACCTCCCTTCAACTACGGTTATATCTAGAATTTGTTTTGTAATTTATTCCTTTCCTGACCGATTCAATGGAAGTGAAGGCGCTTTTTTTTGCCTTTTTTTTTTTCCCCCCTGGCCTTGCATCTATACAGAATTTCGAACATTTTTCTCCAGACATGGTTATCTTGCTAGGGCCAGAGTTGAAAATTGCACTAGAAATGGAAGCAGTTGTCATTCAAGTGGCTTTTGAGTTCCCCATATTAACAGCTGTGCAGAATTTACATGGATTTGGTTGTAAGCTAAAGCCACCTTGGAGGTTATTCGTCATGGGCTGTTATATGTCAGAAAGAGAGAACATGCGTAGTGTGGTGCACCTTACCCAAATCAAATTACCTGATTATATTCTGGTTTGTTAGATGAAAAATATATATATATAAAAATGAAAGAGAAGAGGAGGGTAGGGGAAAGCAGGGACTCAAGAGTAAGAAGCATTCTTCCTTTTCTAATGCAGCTCAAAAATATCTAGCTAAAATCAAGGGAGGTCATCAAAATCCTGGTCATGATAACCTGTTTCTGTAGATTCCCACTGATGCATCCTTGCAGTATTGAACTTACACATTTTTTCTTCTGTTAAGAGACTCCAAGAAGCAGCAGCCAGCTCAGTAGAATGAAGCAGAGAAAGCTTTCTGCCATGTTCTCATTCCAGATCAGCCAGAGAAACATTCCCCTGGATGCTAGGAAACCCTAAATCTGGTAGCAATCGAATCCTTCTGTGGGTCAGCCATGTTAGACGAGGGAGTTGCTAGTTATGGTGTTCACAGCCTCAAGGTACAAGCCTTCTTCAGTGATCTGTTGCTTGATTTTTCAAGCAATGACCAGCCCCAAGGGCTGGTTCCTCCTACCTTTACTGCATCTGTTCCCTGTATGTGACATGCAGACCCCAAAAATCCCTCAAAGCGTCAGGATATCAGAAATGAGGAGTCTGGGCCATATTATGCTCTCTTCACATTCTGATCAAACACACAACCTACCTGCTTATATAGGATCTCTTTCTAGAACTCCCTGCTAGTCGAGGACCCCTTATGACAACTAAAAACTGTATTCCTCCCACTTTCTTACATCTAATGAAATGCACCACAAGCTAAATATATCCCTTCTATCACTTCCTTTATTGACAGCCACTGGTTTTATTTGCCTTCATTAATGACCATCTCCTGCCTGAATCACCTACATTTGTCCTCTTACTTCATTGCTTTCATACTGTCCTTTTAGATTTTCAGCTCTAAATGTGCCTTTTCTGCAGCATTTCCTCTCTAAGCTCTCTCTCTCTCATCTTCCTATTTTGGCAGCATGTTTTTATTCCAACCTCTGACCCTTCTCTTCATAAACTCCATCATTTTGGACTCCTTTTACCTTTTCAAAAAGGATGTCTTAAGCCAAAATTTTAGGAATGTAATTCTGGCCCTACTCAGGTTAACTGGCTGAAGACTTTTCCCTCTATCTCTTTACACATTTTTTTTTCCCCATGCCTTTGGGCACTATTTGCATATATAAAAGTTGCATATGAATCTGTCTCATTAAAGAAAAATAAGCTGAACTTACTCCAGTCTCTGTGTAGTCAGATAATTGATATATGACCAGTATAGACTAACAGAAAGAACATTCTCCAATGTGCATATTGCTTTGATTACTGAGGTTTTTAGAATGTCCAAACTCTGTACAAAATGAATAACAAACATCAGATGTCTGAAAAGTTAACTCAATAGAAGTCAAGGAAATAATGCTTAGTAGCAACTTGTTACAAAGAGTTCATATTTTTCTATTAATGGAAAATGGCACAAAGCTGCCCTTAGGCCAGCTCAGTATTTGTATTAGTAAGTGACCAAAACTGTGTGTCAAGGCTCTCACACACATACTAATCACTTGCATTTGTAACTGCTTCCTCTGTCTTCCTGGCAAAATATCAGCATTAGGAAATTGTGACTAATGGTAAGAAGAAAGAACATTGAAACACTTATCTTAATAGGCACTATATCAGTACAATCTTTATAGGTGCCAAAGAAAAAATAAAATACAATTTGATTAACCTAAATAAGACAGTGTGAATGAAGCAGGCAGTTCCTTTGAAATGTAAGTGAAAGTGACAAAAAAAAAAAAAAACGAAAGAAAGAAAGCTCCCAAGAGTTTGCTTTTATTTCTTATTATTTTTATTACATTTGTTAGGAACATGAACAGTGTGTGTAGTGTGTGTACTCATTCCTTCAACACAGAATCAGTTTTGTGCACATACAGGCACGCACACAAAAAAAAAAAAAGAAGGAAGTCTGCAGTGTTCATCTGTTTTGATTTTTGGATATTTTTACTCCTTTTAAAATCTAATATTTCTGGATAAAATTTACATCCTTTGTTCCCTTGTTTAAAAATAATGGATGGGGGTGGTGGTGGTGGTGGTTTGTTTTTGTTTTGAATAATTAGTTATGGCGTCTGATTGTATAAGAATTGCTCTATTGTTTGGGCAATATGACAGTCTCTTGTTTTTTAAGGATTTTTTTTTTTCAGGCAAATGGCTTTTGAGAATGGCAGCATTTCAAGATTATGAAATTGCTGCTGATGGTAATGGTTCTGAGATAATTAAACTGTCCACAGTCTCCTTTTTTTTTTTTTTTGTGAAATTGAGACAAGGGTAGTTGTGATTTCATCAAAGGCTTTGTTTGAGCTCTGGCAGCTGGCAATGCAGAGCCCTCTGCTAGCAGACTGAGCACCATCCTGAAAAGTTTTCACTATGCATTTCCTTCATCAGCTGCATATTCATCACATTTCATCTTTGCCCATCTTGTAACAAGACTGGTCGTCTTCTTGGTGTTCTTTGTTGACAGGATGGCCAATTTGTTCTCTTAGTAGTAATGTATTAAAATTGGCTTTTGGAAGCTTCTTAACCAACTGTTAAAAGCTATGAAAGGTCCCAAAGATAGGGATTACATTCTCCTTGGGAGTTTCTTTCTTTGAATGACCATTTGTGTAAGAAAGTGTGGTAAACCAAATGTGCCCCAATAATGAAAAGAAGTCCTAAAATTGTGAAATATATTCTATCCTTGCACTGAAAATAAGGAAGGTTGCTTTTCTTATTTTAAAGAAATATACATTTTGTTCTCTGATCAGGCCTGAAAATATGTCTATGCAATTGTGTAGTTCTCTTTAATTCTTTAGGCTGAAGCAAAGCTGAGGGTCTTTCATGAATGCTTTTGTGTGTATGTTTTTGCCATATAGGCAACAGATAATGTACTGTTTCCTAGAGAAGCATTGCTGTAAATTGAGTCAGTTTCATGAAAGCAGAGCTGTAGCATGATGCTTAAACTTTGTTCAAATCAGTGGGGCATACTGCTGTTGAGACAGGACATCTATTTACTGCTTAGCTGGCACTCTTGCTCACATTAATAGCATTGGACTTTTGGACACTCAGAACTATGTTGGATCAGATTTTTCTCCTGAGAATATTGATGAGCTCCTGTTCTGTGCCTTTTTATATGGTTTTTCATCCAACATTATCTATTAAGACAGTCTAGTTGGATAAGAATATAAGATGGAGTGCCAATAGACAGAAGGTGAAATTCAGATTAAAACTTATGCTGTGATTTTTGTAAAACACTTGATAATGGAGATAAATGCTAGATTATGACAGTTCTCTGTGACACTGAATTTAACAGTCAGTAGCTGTATGGTCTCTGTTGATTTGTATGTCTCAAGCTGTGGGGATGGGATTCTGTTTCCTGCGAGTTAAGGCCAGTGGTACAATTACTGCCCATTATTGGATTTGGAGAGAGGTGGCCCTTCTTTCCTGGTGGAGAAAACAAACTGAATCTGCTGAGAGTTAACAGGGGAAGGCTGGTAATTCAGGGACATGTTAATGAAAGACATGGTCATAAGTGGAAAGTTAAGTGAAGAAAAAGTTAAAAGGAGGACAACATTTGTACTGTGAGAAAAGTTTTGAAGAATTTGGGTGAAAGGTAAAAGTTTAGGAAGATGAAGGGGATTAGTGCACAGAGAACAGTGTGATTCAGAGTTTGGGTAACAGGGGAATGTGGGAGTCAGTAAACACTCAGTGGAGCTTTATATGTGAATTGAAAGATATTAAGAACTAAGAGATTGAGAAAGAAAATAGGAAGTCAGCAAATACTGGCAAACAATGAGCAAGACAAATGGTCTTTAAGGCTGTTGAGATAAAGGTCCAAAGTGTTTGCAAGCACAGCACTACATGAGTAGTAAGTATTTGTGGGTTAATTCTCACAACTGAGTAGCTGTGACTCTTACAGAATTCATTTAGTGGAGAGTTATATGAGATAACTGTGTTGGTCTAAGGGGTCACTCCTTGCTGGAAAAAGGAGATATTTCTCCTTTCCTGCTCCAGCTTCCCAGCTCTGGAGCCCTTGTCTTGCCTATGAATTAGCACTTTGTTAAGCTGACTCAATTCATTGAACCACCAGGAAAAAAAAAAAGTATACATTTTTTGCTGGTTTAGCTTTCTGAGGGGTAATGTGTTGATTCAGTTGTGCAGTCAGATGCGCCTTAGCATCAGCACAAGGGACAAGAAGCTGGAATAAGAGACAGGAGATAAGACAGAAGTAAAGCAGGTGAGCAAAACTTGAGACCGTTGTGTATTAGTGACTCCTTAGAGCAGCTGTCTTACCTATCTCTAATTTATGGCTGCAGTTTTACAATGATCCAAAGCATGTTTAAGTTAAAGGTAGTGTTGAAAGAAGTGGGAGCTATGCTTTTGCTCTGACCATGCTATTTCCCAGCCTTGTGGTGACACCACCAGCAAGTGCCTGTGTGGTGGCATGATCAGCTGAACTAAGGGATAGTTCCAGCTGAAAAGCAACCCAACAAAAGAGAAGATGTTTATTTTCACCTGGATCCATCCCCTGATTTAGCAAGTGGCATGGCTATGGAAGCCCTGTTTGTAGGGACACATGATGAGGGAGGAGAAAGCAGGGTGTGCCTTTCTTCTGAGGAGCAGCCCATACACAGATCAGATTCAGCCAAGGGTGAAGCCATGTCCATCATCTTTGTGATCACCACTGCCTCAGATTCTGGTTCTGTAACATGGGTATAATCTTGCCCAGAGGGAAGAAAGTTGTAAATAAAGAGGGGTTTCACGGAGATATGGTAAAATTTAACTTAAAGTGTTGAGTTCTTTAAGTTTTTTTTTTTTGAATGAAAGGCACTGTATAAATACTGTTTGTGTTAAACTGCAAAAAAACACTGTTTAAAATTTCAGGAATAGCTGTGGGAAATAATTTTAGGTCTGTGTAAGGAATGCATGTTATTTTAAAAGTGGGAAAATGCAGGAAGAAATGTTACAGCAGAGCGAAGGACAGTTAGAATAATGCAGTAATTCAAGGGTTTCAGTTACACAAAATAACTAGGTCTGTGTTCTTTGGGAAAGAAGGGGATCCTGCTGAGGTAAGAGGGATTCCACTCGATATGTGTGTAATTTTTAAGGGAATTGAAAGAATGGGTCTTTAAAGGCTTTTTGAACCTGTCTAGGGCAGAAAACAAGGAGTTGTGAGCAAGATCTGAGAAGTGGCATGTATGAAAAGAATTGAGGAGGAATTGCTTCTTTGCAATTGGTTCTTAATATGAAACAGCTTCCAGAGTGAAGACAACAGAGAAGTGTTATAAATAGTGTTTGAATAGATATTTGAAAGAAAATACATAATGAACTTGAGTGGACTTAAATGAGGGGAATGTCCTAAATGAGTGTTTAGCTTGTATGAACGAATGGAAATCTCTGTACAAATAGTTCTCAGTCCACGGTGGTAGGCAACACAGGAAAGGAAAACATATGCCAAACTCACATAGAGCCAGTTTACCGTGGAAGCTATGGCATGTACTTTTTTGATGTATGTGTTATAATACAATGACCAGATTACACCTTTGTGGTTGCATTTAAGGAAAATGTATTTTATTTTTGATAAGTCACTAGGCTGGTGTGTGTTTATTTGCTTGCTGAATTGCAGTTTTATATTTGGGCAACATTTGATGCATTATACTCTCTGGCTTCATGCAGGGTATTATTTTAGTTGATGTTACTGTATTCTGTCAGAAGAACACACATACAGTCAGTCAAACCAAGCAAATATTTTTATATACAGATGGCAATTACAGTGAACATATATAGGGCAGAGACTGGGATTTCCTTTCTTTCAACCAGGAAAGTCTTTGCTGTTCCTGTGTAGTTAGCTCATAGCATGGAAGTAGTCATAAGCAGTCATATATAGTTGAGAATAAAAATAGTTTCTCACAGTAGCATTATACAACCTGTAACTAGATGCCAAGTCCCCAAAGTATACCAAATCAATAAAGTTTCCTCTTGGTCTGCACTGAATAGAGTGATACTGAAGTGTCCGTATCATTTCATGTACCCTCAACCCTTGGTGTTCTCCTGCAGGTGACGGAGTTGCAGATTTCCTTCCCTCAGCTCCAAATTGTAAAGGAAATAAATAGCAAGGGACAAATCCCAAAAGAGTTGAAAGTGCCATTCCTGCACTTTTTGTGTTTAAGGTTATTCATTCATACTGTTTTGATTTGGAAGCTAAGCTGGGAATTTCACGAGAACAAGCATTTTCAAGGGATTTCTGGGATTTAATTACCTTCCGTTTGATATGTTTTACATGTTGTAACATGATTTTAATAATGCTCTGTGTTTACAGAGAAATGCATTTTTTATATAGTCTTCAGTTACATGTCATGCAAAAGGCTGCCCTCTGTTTGCATGGTAACAAAGTACTTTGATTATAATCTTTTGAAATTCCTTTTTTTTTTCTTTTTTTTCTTTTTAAAGAAAAATTCTCTAAGATGTCCCAATTGGGATGTACAAAAAGTTGTATTATTCCAAAGCCAGTCACTGAGACTAAGGAGAAAATCCTGTTTCTCAACTAAGGAGAAAATCCTGTTTCTCAAAGCTAATATTTCTTCTGGTCCAACAGCTCTTGTTTTTTCTGTCTGTAGAATCAAGATGATGGTACTTACAGCTTGCATTTTCATTTTAGCTTTTGTTTGTTTGTTTTTCAATGTATTTAGAGACTGGAGCTAACTCTCCATAACTGTTGATTGCTCTGCTAATTCTGTAACTGTAGATTGACTAAAGGTCCAAGACCTGATTATTTTTTATCTAATAAAGTCATTCATGTAATGGATCACAGATACAAAGATGGCAATGATCTCTGAAAGCAGTGTGATTTGAAATATTGAGAGAGCCATTATGAGCAGAGGTTAAGTTAAGAGGGTGAAAATGAATGAGACAGTAGTATGCTTTGTCTTGTGTAAAATGGTTATTCCAAGTGAAGGTGAAGTCAGGAATTGTAAAGATATTAAAATCAAAACAAAAAACAAAAAAAAAAGTTAACAAGTTGCAAAAAGTTTTGCTTTGAGGAAAGATTTATTTATGTTTAGTTTATCCAAATTGCTTTACCTATCCTTAGAAACACTAACAGTACTTTGGATTTCTACAGCACCTTTCATTTGAGAACCTCAAAGCACTTTAAAGGCATTAATTTAATTAAGTTTCACAGTACTCTTGTGAGCTAAGTAATGTTTGAATAAGGATCACTTCACCCAGCACTGAAACGGAGCCACCCCTGGGGTGGAATGCGATAAGTATTTAATAGTACATAGCAACACTACACAACAGTTCAGGAGAGAGCATGAAGAAAATACCATATCCCACTGAGATTGCAGGGTGAATCTTGTTAGATGGCATGCCAGTTTGTTTGTTACTTTTCCTTCTTAACTGTAGATTAAATTCCACCACCTTTCTGATGAGTGCAAAGGGGCTAGGAACGTGGGTTTAGGTCCTCGGTTTTAGGTCCTCACAAATGATCTTTGACTAACCGTAACTTAACTCACAGCACCGTGATGCTCAATTCTGTGAGTTATCCCCTCTAATAAACACAGCCTCTGGTACTTTTCATGTCTTAATGGTTGGATACTGATTTAAAGAGTGGAGCATGCCATCTGCTTTGTTATCAACTGTGGACTGTCAGCAGCTTTTTTTCCTTGGATGTGTACTGTTCAGGTTCCACAATGACCCATCCCAGCTTAGTTTGTAAGACCATAGCACAAGCTACTCTTTCAAATTATGTCATGTTCCCCAAAAAGATAGACTGTCTTTTCTGATAGCTTATTCAGCTTTTCCATTCACACTTGAGCTAATGTTTTTAGTGTTTGGATCAACTTTTACCAAAATCTTAGATAACAGAGCATTTTTGAATAGTTACTTTTTAATTAGTGTAGAATACAAACGTATCTGTTTGCAACTATTTTGCTTTGAAGAGTAGCAGTTCACGGAGTTTTAACTTTGGACATACCCAGCATGGCTTTTATCCAGATTAGAAAACATATCTGAGGTGGAGAGAGGGAAAAGGATTCAAGCCAGTGGTGCTCAGTGCTTGCTCTGGGAAACTGAGCTGGGACATTCATAGATTAGGAATACATCGGTTACTGAAAGCAGAAGGAATTTCTTTCATACTGTCTACAAGGATGACATTATCTTGAGATGAAAAGAAATTGCTGCATAACTCTTCCTTTCTGTTTTTGCCTTTTCCATCACATTTTGCGTCCCCTTTGTATATGTTTTGTTTTACTAACCCACCAATGTGCAGGGTGTACCATTTAAAAAGTATTCTTTTTTTTTTTTTTTAACCTTCTTCATGCACACATATCCTTTCAAACCACTTTCTCCTTTTATAACATGGTATTGAAAATCTCTCTCTCTCTCAAGAAGTATAGAGGGAATATAATGAAAAATTCTGTTCTGTCATAACCAAGGGGCAGGTGATTTCCATTACAAGCTCAGCTGGAGCTTCCTCCAATGCCAGCAGCTTCCCACAACTAAATTAGTCTACTCATCTCTACCCTTTTTGGTGGGGAATGCGCAGAGGAAGTGGAACACAGCCCTGACAGATAAGGGATTATTCAAATGGCTTTTCTCACAGTTTAGGGGTTAAGTTCAGTTATGAATACCATTAATTCTGTTAGTCCTGTTTGTACCTGTGACAGTCACGAACGAGGACATTCTGCTGGCAAGAATTTGACAGCTGAGGAGTGATGGTGAAGGCACGGTGTCTGGAAGGGTACAAGAAAGCAATCTCACGATCTTGGTTTCAAATGTCCCTCACCTGCTTGAACAATGGGGCCTTTTGGAAACAAAAGTGTTGTCCATACATATGCTGTCTCCTCACAGACCTTCTGGGGGAGGGAAGAGTACATGACTGGAAGTCTTTTTGAAAGAGAGTCCAACGGGAAATAAAAACTAGTTTTCTCCAGCTGTGGCCACTTAACCAAAGAGGTATACGTTCCTACTCTTGGTAAGAGAACGGTGTGCAGAGGCAGTAGACTTGTGAAGACACAAGATTTTTAAAAAATGGTGTGCAGAGATGCAGGTTGTGGTCCATGTGAATAATAATGACAAAGAAAGGGGAGGAAGCAGATCCAAGGGCAAAGTTTAAACTAAAGACTAGATCTTCTTGGTAGCCCCTTCTACAACAGAAGAGATGAATGAGGCATAATGCGATATGATAGAGACAGAAAATCTTAGATGTCATGGAGGAGGTCAGGAGGGATTGTTCAGTTGTTTTCAACATACTAAAATTAAAACCACTGGATGAAATATCATGAAAGCAGATTTAAAAATAAATAAATAACAGAGTACCCTTCTATGTGACTGCAAATTGTAGAATGTCTTCCGACAGGGTGTTTTAGAAACCCCAAGTACAAATGGGTTCAATGATTAGATGAATTTATAAAAGAAAAGACAGCTGAAAACTACTAGTGAGTTATAAAACTGATCTATAGTTCAGGAAACATTCTGGCTGCAGCATGCTAGAACATGGAGTTGCTTTGTATTTGCCCTCTGTTTTATGCACTACCCAAACATCTACTTCAGGTCACTGTGCAAAGGTGGCTATTGGGCTATAATTTTGGTCCAATATATGCCATTCCTGTCCTTTTATGTAAGTACTTTTTGAAAGATTTGTCCTTAAAGGTAACTTTAAATTTGTGAGTACTTCCACAGAAATAAATGAAAATACATTTATGCTAAAGCATAAGTGTCAATGAAAGTTCTTCCCTGGTTTAGTGCCATGGTACCTGGCAACATACAAATATGTACAACTGCAACTTAACCAATGTGCTTTTGTTTGTTTGTTTAATTTTCATACTATTCAACAGGAAAATAAGCGTAGTCCTTGTCACAGAATAGATTTTTCTATGTGTATTGGCAAAATGGGAATTGAAATCAATAGACGGGGAACCAGATGTGGAGCAGGTGTGGGACATAAGAAAATATGAAGGTGGTCAACAGAAGTGTTTCTTCCTCTTCTCACCCCATCCTACTGCCATCAGTGAGCAATAATTGCACAGCTTGCAAGGTAAATGAAATATGCTTGCTATATACTTTTTGGAGTTAGGCAGTAAGTGTCTATTTGATTCTTTTCAGGCTTTCATCACCATGCTGAAAAAGTACTAAGGAACTTGATTATCAAAATTCAGTAAAATATGTGTGTCCCTGAACTTATTGGTGTTGTCATTCAGTGCTTGTTAGAAAACTTGTATTTTTATGCAAACATGCTATGTGAGCAACTTTAAGCAGGCATTTGGAATACAGATTCTATTTAAAGCCTGAAGCTTAATTGTGTCAGAAGAACTAATCCCAGAGCTAATTAAAAGTGGATAAATTAAAATTATAATGCTATGTTATCCATAAAATGTTACAAAGGATGGGATTGTCTTATTTACAAAATATTTACAATTTTACAATATTATATACAATTGTAAGCAGTAAAATATTACAGTATTATTTACTAGGAAGAAAATAGGTACCTCAGCTTTTTAATTCATCAATTGCCTTTTAGAGTTAACAATGAAATAAAAAATAAGTTGCATCCACAGCAAAACCTCTCAAAAAAATCAGTTCATTCTTTAATTTTTATATTTCAGGGCCATTTTTATTCCCGTGTATACTTTCATATTGAAGGAAAGCAGTAGAATTATAGCTTCAAACTTTAGGACCTCTTCCCAGGTCAATTTTCTTTATATTCCAGAAATAACTGGCCTCTGAGTCACTGGTTTTGAATGAACTTCCTCTTTATTTACACAGCCATCCTTAAATATGGTTTTCTAATTCAGTGATGGAACAAATCTTTCTTATTGTTTTAGAGAGTTCAACAAATGCTTCACACCAGAAGTATTGGCTTAGCTGGCGACCAACCTGACCTGTTGCTTAGGTACCAGAGAATGTATTGCCTCAGCTCCTAGCCTCTTTGGTCACAAACTGCATACTGTGCAATATTCTTGCTGTGACTTGGGGGAGATTGTTTATTTTTATTTTTGTAAATCAAATACAAACCAGGTGGTGAAAGGCTAAATCGCTAAACGATAGTCAGGAAGTGGTTAGAAACAAAGCAACAGTAGCCTGTTGATTCTCAGACAGATGACCTGATCGGGGGACCTGGTTCCAGTGTCTATGCATTTCTGAATTATGAAGCTGCTGTCTTTAGTAATATTAACTTCTGCAGAGCAGCTGCCAGGAATGGCTTTAGGGCTCGAGGCTTTAGTAAAAGGTGACATAGGTGTGAATGTAACTGTGTTCCTGGTGTTGTTCTTAGTTTGTTGATTAACATGATAAAATGATATTTTTCTGAAATTTTACATTTACACTATGAATTCAGCTACCTCAGCTTAGCCAGAGCACAGAGAGCTCTGTTTTGTCTTGCATTGCTCTGCTCCTGTATGCCATTTCATCTCTCAAACCTGGTTGAGGTTTTCACAACCAGACATGATTTTTGGTCAACATCCTCCGTCAGAGGTGACAGAGACCCTCCTGTTGTTCAGAAACAGCATAAAACTGTGCTCTTCCCTTTCCATCTTACACCATTGCAACTTTGTGCAACTAGGTTCCCATAGTGCCTGTTTTCCTACCTCATGAGCTGAAAGGGCATTTTTAGGATACTAAAGAAATACCCAGTTTGTCCTCATCGCTCTACATACTGGCTCTCTGAGCTACACCATTTCTTTATTGAGAGAGAATTAATCTTTTGTAACAAGAAGATTGTTCCACTCTTGTTAGTATGTTATGACACTAAAGCTGAAGGCTTTGTCTGCCAGTGCCTTCCAGTGAAGAAAACACCCATCTTTAATAAGTAGGGGCCTTTCCATTATAAAGTTCCAATGTGCAGAGTACAGGTTTCCAGTTTATAAAACCCAGATTCACTTTGCTGAGACCCTCAGTATCTTCACTCTGTTATTCCAGTGACTGACACATAGCACATAACGGAGTTCCTATTCCATAGTCATGGCCAGAGAATAATTTGTTTTTAAAAATATACTGTTTTTTTTTATAATGAAAATGATCTGGCAGTAGAACAACATATTAAAGCAAAGTGTTTTTTTTTTTCAAAAAAAAAAAAGTCATTTGTTTTTCAAACATATTTTAAAAAGGAGAGAAAAGTCCACCACACAATTATGTATGCTGTGGAGAAAAATCTACTGAAACTAAAAGTGCATTTCTGTCTCCTTAAGTGGTCCCAGACAAATAGGGAAACTGTCCATGCTGGGTGTGGTTTGCTCAGATATGTGCTTTACCTAGATTTAATCCTTCTATGTACTGACAAATTGAACTCACTATCAAAGCAGTGACAATTTCAGTAGACAATGTGTGTTAGATTCAAGATTGTTATCTTGTACTTTGTTATGACACTAGACGTGAGATTAAGTGATCTGTAATATGCATATAACAGCTATTTTTTACTTCCTCTTTGGTTTTGTTTGATGTAAAGTAGAGATGAACAAAACCAGATAATGATTTTTGAACCAATGTATTGTACGTGTACACAGCTGGAAGCAGAGGCAAGAAAAAAAATGGATGTAGAAATAAAGGACAAATTTTGAGCAGAAATTAATAGCTTCCTTACAGATGTAATTCATTCTTTACTTGAAGTTTTTACATCAGAAAACTCAACTAGAATGAAAGGCTTGTTAGAGTAAATCATTGGGTGAAATTCTATATTCTCATTTATTCCAGGCATCTGACTAGATGGTTGCATTGAGATCATCATTGCCTAAACCCTTCTGTTCTCTCAAATGTGTGACCAACAGAAGATTACTGGTGTATGTTTTCATGTTACCGTGCTGTGTTTTCTTAACTGGTATGCCCCAGTAAGGAGTAGCACTATAAAGGTTGGTTAATAATACCCAGGATTCCTTTAAAATAGTAACATTCTGCACAGTTTAGCTCCAACAGTGTTTTGTACATGCTGTAGATTCCCAACAAAGAATTTCACCACCACAGAGATATTCATTGTTAGGTGTGCCTGTGCCAGATGCATAACCACATCTTCCTTTCCCCACTGCACCACCAAAGCCTTGCTTTGCTTGGTGCAATCTAGGGATGTGTGGTAGCAGCGTAAAGAATCCTCCTCTTATGTTTGTGAAGGTGAGGCTTCTCATTCAGCGTTTCATCCAGAACTATACGTTAAAAATAAAAATAAATAAATAAATAAAAAATAAACCTGATTACTTCCTCTTGAAAACGAGCACCTGTTTTTCAAGCCTTTACTGCAAAGTGCTCACTCTATGGGCTCCTGTTCTTTCCATTATTCAGTCCCTTCTTGTTGTAGGAAAATGTTGGCTCTCTGCTCATTCCCTACTGCCAGCAAAAGTTTCTTCCACTGGGCAAGATTATTCTTGTTGTTCCAGCCTGTAAGTCTTGAAGTAGCAACTCCAGGTTGCAGCTAAGGAGTATTTCCTTAAGTGCAGGTGTGGCAGAAAAATCGTTCAAGCCTTGCTTCAAGGTCTGATGTTTGGAAAAGAGGAGATAATCTAGCACAAGCCTAAAGTAATTGCAGTTGGAGCAGCCCACAGAAATAAGCTTCCACAAGTTTCACAGAAATCCTAGGCCCTCAGAGAGGCCCAGGCCCAGAAGGCCCAAGTGGGGCTACAGCTCTTCTAGTTACCTAGGAGGGTAGAGCTGTGCTGGGAGTATGTGGTGGAGACCCCTTTGATGGCACTGAGGTTGTGGGTGTGTTCAAAGGATCGCCTGGCATCTTGCCAGTCTGTTCACCACATCTGGTTGGGACAGAGCTTGCTCTGTTCTTCAGAAGCCTCAGTGGAAGTCTCTGAGAGAGAGGGGGATGGCATGCAGGAAGCCAAGCTGAAAATACATGTATTTCTACTCGACATAAAGCAACTGGACAAACTGAAATAGGACATTTGGATTTTCTGAACTGGAATCTCCCAAAATTATAACTTTAAAATGTCCAATTATTTCATATTGAAGAAAAATGCCTTTCATTTTTTAACCTGCTTTGAAACCCTGTGTAATCATAACATTTGCCTGTTCTCACTCCACCCTTGTTTAACCCCCATGGCCAATTTTTGATGCATTTAAAAGAGAGATAGACATCTTGAATAATTTCATACAAATTTCACAGAAGTTGTCAGGTGGGTGTAAAGGAAAGGTTCACATTACTAGGGAGAAAGCTCAAACATGATTTTAACACTTATCTGTTGTGTTTGATGTGATCTTAAGTAAGCACAACCTTACCTTAAAACCAGCCTAATTTGTAGGTCCTGCTTGGGAGGAAATTACTAGACATGAAGGGCAGCTGAGGGTACTGTGAGGTGAGAGTAGAGGGGACATAGGTGGGTTTAGCTGGGGAAACTGTGGGAGAGGGAGTATGTAAATATCTGACAGAAATACATAGGAAACCAGACTGTTGTTTCTGTTGTTCTTCATAACCACAATTCATTTTACAGTGACATTGCCAATTTAAAAATTTTTTAAAAGGATTTTTTTTTATTTTTTGGTTAACTTCTGTATTTTGATGTAGCTAAGAATGAAAATGTATGGCAGACCAACATTTTCTATAAAGGAAACTTTCCACTTTCAAAACTGAGTTGCGATCACAGACCTCAGCACAGTTCAGAGCATATATTTCTCCAGTGCAAGACAACCAGACTTAAACAAACAAAAGAAAAACCACACCCAATTTCATTATTGCAGCCTCTTGGCCTTTCAAAGTTATATAAGGATCTCAGAAGGGCTGCTTCTGCAGACTTGGGTGACAGTTTCACTCCTTGGCAAGCCAGATTTCAAAGAAAACAGCTATTCATACTCTCACTCCTTAGTGCTTGATACCAGCCAGGATCCAAATTTTAAAAAAATGTTTATGAAAGTAGATAATGTAAGAAGGAGGGAATGAAAGGTGCCAGAAAGTTAACTGATCTTTTTAATACTTCAAACTATTTCAAACTGTTTTATAGTTTTTATTTTATCTGAACAAGTTCAGCTATCAGTAGATTTACCATGTAAACTCCCACTTTATCTTTGTTTTTCTTTCTCACTGTTACAATTCAACATAATGAGATGCAAGTTACCCTTTTATCTTCTTCTTACTTTTAAGTTAGCAAAAAATGAATGTGGTAAAGGTTTTATTAGCAACTTGTTAATCTTTAATGTGTATAAAGGATGATAGTATCTACTGTTTACAGTTTTAAAGAAAGTGGTCTAAGGAATGTCTTCCAGCTATCAGATCAAATATGAACAATAGTGACAGTGCAGAATTTGGCAGAGTGACTATATATAAGTATGCACATGATTATCTAATTATATGCTGTCGTGTGGGTGCTTTTATATCATGGTGATAACTTCCGTTTTAAGTTTTAATCTCGAGTATAGTAACCTTTAAGATTTCACCAAGAATATAAGAAATTAGAAACAGTGCTGACTTTAGAAAGTTTTTAATTCTCTTTCCTTATAGATAATGTCTGCTTGTAATGTAGAAATCATACAAGTACAGCACAGTTCACTAGGAAAATGAGCTTAGTGTTCTCAGTTTAGTCCAAGTTGGACAACATATTATTTGGCACAATTGACTGGCCTTGCTTTACGAAAAGTACAAGACTGAATAAGCATAGAAGCTTTATTATTTGTGAGTGAGCTGAACTATATGCTTAGAATGATGAGAAGCCTCTGTACTGCGTCCCACCTGCTTTCAGTTGCACTGCCTTTATAAGCATTGGATTTACAGTAAAAACATCTCCTAGAGAAATGATGTTCTTTCATATTGTGCATAGATGGAAGGCTACTTCTGCCTTTCACCTGCTATAACTGTGTAGACAGAAGTTGGGTAAGTTTTATAGAAACATTGATAAAAATATTAATGCTTGCATTAAATATTCTCTTAGTATCTTAAAGATAACACATTAAGAAAATAAATGTGAGATATTTTCTCTTCAGTAGACAAAGTCATTGTGCCCCCAGGCATGCTGGTATTCAAGAAGAGTTTGGACATTGTATCTTAGGTACATGGAGAAACTCCTGTGTGGAGTCAGGATTTGTACTCAGTTATCATCGTGGGTCCCTTCCAACTCAATATTCTGTGATTCTATGATTCTAAAATAATTTTATGTTGTATATTACTCATGTGCCTTCACTATTGAACAAAACCTACTTTTAAGGGGAAGTATCCTTTCCTTTGTCTAACCTTAATGACTGCATAATAAAACGTTGACTTTTGGGATATCGGAAGTCTTAAGTTATGCATTCAGTTACTGGGAATTCAAATGTTATGAAGAATGAAATTCATATGTTAAGAGGTCATTCCAGTCCATGGAAAGTATTATTTTAATTGAATAATATAACCAGATAGACTGCCAATGATGAGCTTTCTATTCTGAAGGTATACAGAAAGGGGCTTGGTTACCAGTTGGAAAGTACTAGCTCAAAGACCAGATTTAGTGAAGGCATAACCATAAATCTTGAGTCTGATAGTCTGCTTAAAGATATTGAACATGGGAACCTGATTTTGATGGCTTTGAAGTTGATACAGAGTTTGAAGAGCTGTCAGATTTTGTCTCATATAGACCATGTTCTGCATGCAGTTCTGTCTTGAACTAAAAATTGCAATGCACTGGGCATTTTAAATGGCTTCAGCCTGATCTGAAGTTAAAGAAGAAATTGTGCAGTTAAGTGCTGTTATCAAATACTCAGTCAAACAAAAATCAAGGCCTTCTTTTTTGTATGTTCTTGGCCTATTCAGATGTGCCAAGAAGGAACTTCATTATTAAGGGCAATGAAAATAGCTCATAAAGCAGAAGCTGATGCTTATAAACAGTTTTGGACGTGCTGTGACCGGTTTGAGCACAGTCTGGATTATTGCTATTACTGTGTTAAATCACGGCAATCAAATAGCCAAGGATCACTTTAAAAAATTAAGTGCAATGGCTGTCCATGAAAAAACTTCAGGCTCTATTGCAGACACAGGAATGGGTGTGGTTGTGGTCAGCTCTCCGAAACGTTACTTTGGATGCTGTTACAGATACAGAACAGGGTGTTACATGATATTTTCAGAATCTGGCAGATTTTAGTTTGGTTTGGATATTTTTTATGTACTTTGGCAGGCATAATAAACCTGCAGTATTGCCATATGGCAATCTGTAATAATGGCTGAAGTAAAACACCTACTGGAGAATCAACCAGCTACAGGCTGCTGTTGACTTATGACTTCAGTTGACTCATAATCGCATTGAGCTTTGTGGGTCACTTTCTGCTCCCACCCTGAAGCCACTGCCAGTACCTGTCATGATTTGAACACCCATTGATTAAGAAAGTAGAAAATGTGCTTTGTGGACAAATGAGCACATGCCTTTGAGGAAGATATGGTAGAGCCTTGTATTATTTCCATTAGCTAATTAAAATACTTAAAATTATTTATTCACATTTATAGAAATTGCTATCCAAAGTTTTAGACAGATTGTACTAATCTAAAGCTCAGTATGCCAAAAGGGCACAGAAAGACCTCACAAAGATAAATGATTTATTTAAAGCTGTATTTAGACTTTATCATTCTCCTTCTTGTATCTCTGTCTCTTGTGAAAGAGCACGGAACAACATATGAGGCTTGAAATGTGCTGGATTTGGGTATTGGCACATGAAGGTGGCATCACATACTGGATAAAGAGATTTGTAGATCAGTTTTAAAAGAAAGAATAAAGGCAGAGAACATTTTGATCCTAGAATTTGGAAGGTAAAGAAGTGTTAGAAGCATTTCTAGGAAGTTGTTTGAAACAGCATTGGCTTGAATAGGAAGTGGTGTTGCAGCATCTCAGAAGATAGTACCTCAGTAGGATCCAGTTTAGTTTTACAAGCATTAAGTCATTTAATTTTTCATCCCATGCATGATGTGTGATAGATATGAGAGTAACTCATTCTTTTTTAAATCTGTAATTTGTTAAAAATGAGTAGACATTCTTTTCCAAGCTACTGCACAGGGATTCAGTCTGGTAGCACATATGGAATCCTTCAGGCAAACAGCATTTTTAACAGCAGAACTTGATTTCTCCTGTGTGGGTGGAGAAGATCTGGCCATGTTATGTGTGAGCCAGCGGACTATTCCACCATGCTTAAAGGAACTGTCTTTCCTAAGCTACTTGGTAGTCTTACAGCAACACATTATGTGAGTTGCTAATACCTGGACCTATTTCAAAAGTGCTGCTGTCCTACTTGCATTCCTAAAGGCATGAGAGGAGAGTAGATACTACCTTAAAATAGCATATTTGAAACTTTGGTCCACTTTTCGTTGTTGTTGTTTGTATGTTTTAGTGTTTTCTTGTACGTCATCTGCAATTTAATACTGCTAAAACTACAATTTGATCCTTTCCTTTTCATCTTCATGCACCATTGAACTACTAGTTTTCACTTTCACAATCATGGATTTCTGCTGGCCCATTTCTTGCAGATGAGCATATCTTTGCACCTCTAGCTGAAGATGCTGCAAGGGTTATGTTTATTTTCCTGTTTGATGTAGTTTCATGGGCTGCAGACTGTGACTTCACGGATGACAGATTGCAAAACAGTTACGAAGCATTCCAAGTAAGGGTTAAAAGGCAAAAAATAATCTATAACAACTCACAGCTCCTCTCAAAACATCTTACATGTGATGTATATTGCCTTTCTTCCAACAAAAGCCCTGATTACAGAAACAAGACCAGCAACTGCAAACACATCGGGAGAGAAGCAATAGCATACAACATGTTGCAAGATCCTAGCAGCAAGCAATGTGGGACTACCTCCGTCTACATTTTGATAAATCTTTATCTACTGTATTTAGTTTTCAGTTTTGCTGCAACAGAATCTGTCTCAATAACATTTCTCTCTACTTCTCTACTTTTTATTATTATTTTTTTTTTCCACAAGCTATCACCTTGAGAGTCTCCAATGGAGGTTTTGGAGCTCTGTGTGGACTTGGTAAAGCTCTCCCACAGCGAGAGATCAGAAATGCCATGTGTAGAAGTAGGGACTAATCTGAGATCATTTTGGAAAAAGAAAAGCATTCATTTCCCAAGAAAGAAAGCTTTAAGCAAAACTGTATTGAGTTAAATGTAATATATGATTTAGGTATTTCCTTGGGTGTTGTAACCAGCTTTCTAGATTTAAAAAATAAAAATAAAAAGCCGTAACTACATTACTTGTAAGTCACACATTCACAGTGAAATGAAAAGGATTAAAAAATGTATCATTTTTTTTGTTACTGTATGAGCATTGTTCATTAGCATTTATATTTTGTTCAGAACAAAAATGTAGTTTTTAAAAATTTTTTGTTCTGTCTGCTTCACTGCAGTTCTTTTATACTAGGGTTTCAGAGATCATCTGCAAAATCTAGGAGGAAGGGAGAGGAAAAAAAAGGAAAGAATGATACACAAACCCAGTGTCACATTTAAAAGATTTTTCCAAAGTTAGTATACTAGCAAGTTTAAATTTGTGAAATAATATTGAAATGCACACATAAGGGTATTCATATCACCACTGATAGAATATATGTCGAAATATTGTGTTATAGTATCAGAGAAGTTTGGTCCATGATTTAGGAAAGCATTTAAAGCTGAACTTGGATTCTTTGTTAGGAAAGTGCTTGGGCATATACCCAAATCATACCAACAACTTGAACACATACCTGGTTTGTTTAGTTCTGCTGATCTCACTTGATCATACGCTTAAGTGTTTGGAGGAACCTTTCTGAACTGGAATTGCAGATGATTATGTATCATGCATTAGTAGTTCACTCTTCTCCCAACAAGTAAACCTTAACCTTCTGTCCTATCAGGTGTTAAGTAGGAACAGATTTATGTTGAGGAAGACTTCATCTGACTTCAAAGTGGATTTTGAAAACCTGGATCTCCTCCTTCTTGGGGAGGCATACATTATTGCTTACATAAATAAGAACAGAGAACAGTGGCCTAGATGCTGTCTTCATGCATAGGTTTGTGGGCCTTACCAGCATTAGTATGGAAGAAGAATGTTGAATATACAGAGACCTGTGAGTTTTCTTTGCCAGGCAGGATATCTTCAAGCTTGACTGAACTATCTTTAGGCTGTCTCAGGTAGATGAGAAGCTACACAGAGGTAAAGCAGCTCCAAAGGCAGCTCTTTCTCTGTTATGTAGATACAACTGCTGAATCTGGGAAATTCGAGAGATCTTTTTGTGTCATTAATTGATAATACTCAATTGATAACGTTATGCTGCTCATATCAGAATACAGAAAATCAGCTCCCGTCTTAAAAACTTTGTGTGAAAATTAGACTGTACTTCTGCAGGCATTTACATGGTTGAGAATTCCTATAGGACTCCTTAAATTCAGTGGAATTATTTGTGTATAACCACAGCAAGTGTTTGCAGTACCTGGTCTTAAATCAATTATTTGTTTGTTTTTAAATGACTATTTGCAGCATGATGCTTTGAATATGTTGAGATTTGTCAATTTATTTCTAAATGTTTTAAGCTTCTGTTATTTAAACTGTAGTTGGACTTGGTGATCCTTGTGGGTCCCTTCCAACTTAGGATATTCTATGATTCTAAACTTCTTCCAAAGTTAGAGAGAACTGCAATGTGATTGATGAATTGAAACACTGCATGACAAAAGATCTCCTCCTCACTATATTTGAATGTATTTTTTGGCAATTTTTTACCACATTGTATCTTTTCTTTCTCCTTTTAGCTTAAGATACGTCTTTGAGTTCTTAGCTTTGTTCAGACACTCCACCTTATTAATCAATGAGTAAATAATCTTAACATTACATAACCACCAGAATGAAATTGTTTGCTTTTCCTTGCATCACTAATGTCCAGTTCAAGAAGAAGCCTGTGATCTAAGGCAGGTAGTTGTGTTGCACCATAACCAAACCAAGTCATTTACATGAGGCCACATTTCTTATTTTGAGCAGTGTCTTTGCAGAAAACAGTAATTCAGATATAAACTGAGTTTATTGTGGAATTCCCATAGCAGTTTTCTTAAAATTTGCAATACTGAATTGCCTGTCTATAAAAATTGAGCTTATTTTCCCTAAAGTCACTGAAAATGATGAAAGCTATATTGCTCTCCTACAGTCTGACTATAGTTAGTTTTTATTGCTTCCTGGGCCCATGAGAAAATCCATACAACATTTAAAACTGTTATTTTCATCATTCCAAGCCTTAGATGCAGGCGTGTTGGCTTCTACCAATCTTTCTAGAAGTGCTAAAAGGCTCAGGCCTACAAAGTGCTGCCCTCCCTCTGGCTCTGCTGATTTTGGTGTTAGGATGGATGGCCCATAAATTTCTAGTCATTGCTCAGAAATGCAGAGATTTTGGCCTTAGGGAATCCTTAATAGGATCATCAAATCTGAGTAGCTTTACAATTTTCATTGCAAGTGCTGAAATTGCCATTCTAGCTACTACTACCAAGATGTGCCTGGAGATAGCCAGGAACATAACAGGGGATGGAACCACTTCCATCTGTATGAGACAAGAACGTTATCGGTGGAAAAGCAGTAGAAATAAGGGGAATTAGAACACAGTTCTTTGATGTAATGGTAGCTGTTAAGACAGTTAAGAATAGTTATCAGAAGAAAATTACAAATTACTATTATATGACACCTCTACCTCCTAATCATTCTTTGCATTTGCAAAGGTATGATTTTGACTAAATAAATAAATAAAACAAGCAGATACACATTTTTGATGAACGACAGAAAGAGAAGCTTATTAAGTGTCCAGTTAAACTAAACATCATCTGTTACTTTAATATATACTTTTATTTTTTTTTTATTTCCTTTGCTTTTCAGCCAACACAGAGACTTATCAAAAGATTGCATGTGGAAAAAAACTCTTAGAGCATTTTTCTCTTATAGTGTAGCTTAAAAGGAATGTGTGAAATTCAAGATTGGAAAGTATTACACAAAAGTATTGTTTTTCCTTTGTTTTTCTTTCTTTCTTTCTACTTTTTTTTTTCCAAACATATTTTCTCTCAAACCTGTCTCCCTACCAAGCCCTTTTTCCCACAAGACTCCAAAGGAAAAATGACATCAAATGGTAAAATCCTGCTGTATGTTATTTCCAGAGGAATCCATGGAAATCTTGAATATGATTTTATCATTTGCACTGTAATGTTCCATTGTTAAAAGGAACAACATACTGAAGAGTATTCAGTTGCTGAATGCTTGATGGTAAGCAAAATCTGATGTTTCTGCGAATATTACAAAACACTTAGGAATCTGTAGCACCTCAGATTTGTTGTATGATAATAGGAATTAGAAATGGAAAACTCCTGTTATGTCAGCTTGACCATCTCTCTGACACTGCCAGATAGTTTTCTTCATTGCAGTACTTGGTCTAATTTGCAAATGTTATAAGCCATGTGGCTACCACCATTTCCCTTGGGAGAATACATGGCATTAAAGCAGGCTGAATATTCCTTTCCTTGAATTCATCTTCTTAATCCTGTTTTTTATCTCTTCATTGCACTAAACGTTCGTTAACGTCACTTTGCTTTTAGCTATTTTCTCTCCCCTCCCTCTTTTATGTTTTCCACAAAATCACAGTATTATTTACACTGTTCTTTTGGCTTTTCTTTTGTTTTGTTGTTCTGGTACTCAGGAGTCATGGGCTAACTCTCTAGAGGATATAGAGGAAATGTAGTAAGTCTCTACTGGAGGAAGGGGAGACTATGTAACTTCTGTGGCCACTGAAGTTATATTTGCAAAAGAAGCACAGCATAGGTCCTAAATACATGTCTATATCAGACTTATTCATTAAAAAAAAAATAAAAAAAATCCTTGTAAATCTAAAATACTTCTTATTCCATGTTTTGCTGAGGCTGATGTTGCATAATATACTTTGCATGTATATATTGTAGTTAAATTTGTTGAAAGCTTCATTCTGACAATTATATCATGCAAAAAAAAAAAGATAACTGCACTAGTTTGACTTATTTAAGACACAGGTACACTAACAAGGGTAGAGCTCTGTGAATAACATTTTTTTTTAACTTTGAAAAAGATTATGAGTATTTTATGACATCCTCCAATGATTCTTTTAAGTTTCTCTTTTTCTCCAGAAATTTGAGGAAGTTTATTTATGATACTTCAGTGTGAAATGATAATCCAGAAGATTTTGAAAGTATCAAAAAAGCTTTAAGAATTTTTATTTTTACAGTCACATTGATCTGACAAATTCAGCAGGAATTTGACAAATGGTTTGTTTGACCTGCACCTGCATTTTTCAAAGGAAAATTATCTCAGCTGAAAAGTTTGCTCAGTATTAGCTGAAGTTACAAAGGTAGGTGATGAATGTTTGAAGATATTAACAGCAGTCAGCCTATAGGAGTAGAAAGTGTAACATATATATGTGTATATACATCTAACATATATGTGTGTGTGTGTGTGTATATATATATATATGTATATATATCTCATATCCTTGAAGGATCTTAGATCATCCTGCAGGCAGACACTGGGTGGCTGTCTCCAGGAGGAGGATTCCCTACCATTCATATGAAAATGGTGGAAAATCTTGCCCTAAAGCTAACCTACCCCTGGAGTTTTGCCTATCTGTCATGATGAGCACTTGTCTGGGAAGAAAAAGGTTTTCTTAATGGTCAGCTGGCAAATCTTTCTGCCTGGGAAGTCAAAAACATCACAACGAAGCAAGCAGCTGGAAGACCAACTACTATGGCATTACTTCTCCCCAGGAAAAAGCAAAGAATTGCATCTATGCCAAGACTCTCTTTTTAATACAGTAGCGTAATATCTGTCTAATCTGAATGTCCATGGCTCAAATATTTTTTTTCTAGCAGTAAGTTATTGAAGAGCCAACATTTCTGAAATGTGTAGTAGATTTTCAGTTGCACTGAATGAGATGTAGGATTGATGAAAAATAAATTGAACCGTTGACATTCATGTGGCCATAATTAAGTTTTAGATTTGTATTGTGCGTATTTACTTTAGAATTTGCTGAATTAATTTACTGCTCTACAAAAGGACAGTAGCTAATAAGAAACTGGCCACTGAGGAGCAAACTCAGTTTTAGAGATTTACTTCCTGGTAGGAAGTACCTGTTGAAGCTGAAATGTAAAAGTCATTTGTAACTTTTCCTTTTTTTTCATCTCCAAATGAAAACAAATGTTTCTCAAAAAATAAAAATAAAAAATTTGCAAGTTTCCTAGAATAATGTCTAGCATTTTATAGCTGTTCATGGTAAGCCAGGTATTATGACCAATTTATTTATTTCATGATAGGTAACTGCTTTTTATGCAGTTTGTCTTCCCTCAAGCATATTCAGTTTCCTTTGTAATCATCTTTGGATGATTTTCTGATTTTTTTTTGTTCCCCTGCATTTCTTCAAACTAACCATGATACCATTCCTTTTGTTTTTCTCTCCATATTGATATCTAGGAATGTAAGCTAGATTCATTTATTTTTTTTCTTGACAATTCTTCATTTCTTCTAGAAAGTACTTATTCCCAGTTATATATATATGTTATATTATTATATATTATGTATAAATAAATAAAATCACCATGATCATTAGAAGAAGCAACTTTGCTCCTTGGGAACTTTTGGTCATATCTCTGGTTGCTTTTCCTGATGTTCACGTTTTGTAATTTTACATTAGATAAAATAAATTTGTCTTGGGCTTTCTCCAAATAAAAAGCAGAAAGATGTGAAAAAAAAAAAGTATAGTAACTTTGCAACATTATAAGTGTAGGAGTCTGATTTCTTACCATTTACAGGTTGAGTACTTGAATAGTCCTAAGATCTGTGAACTGGTGCATACCTCCTTACCTTTCCCAAAACAGATAAGCAGTAATTCAGTCTACTTGTTCATTCCCTGGATCCATTGTTGGCAGCTCTAATTCTGTTTTTAGGTGGTGTGGTTTTCAATAAAAAATTCTGTATTAGGGGTTTGTTATGGGTATGTGTGTATGTACAAAATTTGATGTAATGAAAATTAAAGACAACAGTATTATACAATACAAACACACCACAGTTTGTTCGTTATCAGAACAAAATCATTGAGAGGAATATTTATTTGCTATGCTTTGCAAAACAAAGGAATATAAAGATATTACCTGGGAAGGAACTTTGTCACTTTTCCTAACATGTCCCTTTTCACATTCAACCTGAGTTGCCATATGCCCATATCTATAGTATAGATTCTCCGTTGATGGCTACTGCCAAGTGGCATGAATGCACAAGAACTTTGTAAAGCATTTAAAATTTGGTTTAAAAAAAAATAATCTGTGGACAGTTGTCAAATGTTTCTGTTGTTCTTACTTGTTACCTCCTTGTTACTTGTTATCTCCCCTGTGTTATACTGCTATTACATGTTAGTATTAAGTCAGAATGACAAAGGAAAGCTTTTAGCGAGGTTTATAAAATTTTGTGTGAATAGACCCCTGATAAACCCAGGGTAAGGGCTGCCCTGCTGTTTTTCATCAGTTTAGAAACTGAGCTGTTGCTAGCTTCACGTAGCTTGGACTTGTATTGCAGTTAGTAGAGGACATATCTAAAAATGAGTGATGGAAACTGTTGTTTCACATTATCCATACTGTGATGTATATAGCCCCTTAGGACAAAGAGCAGTTCACTGAATGAACTCTTTGCTCTCAGTCACACTTCCTAAATGAAAAGCAAGTTTCTTTTATTTGCACAATTCTTTAATGAATGAGTCAGTTCATGCTTCCCACTCATTTATCTACCATCACTCCCCCTTCAGATACAAAAGTCTGATCATTTTTAAATTATGTATGCTGTGATCAGTGACTCACTGGTGGCTTGGGAGGGAATCGTAAAGCTCACTTTCAGTTTATTATTCCACAGAAAGTGGTACTGAATACTGATCAAGTCCAGTTTCTCCTGTTAAAGCCCACTGTAGGAAAGTTTGTAGCTTGTCTATCATGATGATCAATCTTCACCACCACATTAGAGTCAATGATTTCGCACTAATCCCTTTTGCACTCCAAGCTAAACTGGGATAAGCAAGATATTGTTACTTTCTTAAACCTTTTGAAAAACCCTTTGGATAGTGTCCATGGAATAAAGATTATATGCTAAGAAAAAGGAAGCCATATATACTTCCTCAAGAAGTTTATAATGATAATCAAAATTATTAGCAGTGAAAAGATGAAGTTCTTAAAAAGAAAATTATCATGATTTCCAGAAATATGACTTGAAGGTGCTGGGAAAAATCTGTCTTCTTTTGTTAACAAAAAAGTGAAAAGAGCTATTCATTTTAATCATTTGGAACATTTAGTTTTGCATCCAAAATTTTATGAAGAACTTTCTTTAAATCTGTAGTTTGTTCTAAGGTGGCTTTATGTCTGATCTAGAAATAGCAATTTTAACCATCAGGCCATGAGACAGGGTGTTTTTTTCCTCTTTTCTTTTAGGTGGGAAGAGCTGAGGAAAGTGGTGCCTCCCTTCTCGAGCTTAATCTGAACTTAAAATAACTTTCAGTTCTCTTGTTATAACAGCCCTTTTTCTGAGTCACAGTATGAAAGAGACTGGGAAGTGTTGAATATTGTAGATTAAACACTTCAAAGCCAACTTTGACTTAGTTTTATGCATGCTTCAGAGTAGAATAATGTGCAATAGTATCCAAGAAGCTCAGCCAGTAATTCATGAGAGTCCAGAATGTTCTCTTAGGATGAGTCATAGCAGCATAAATGATACGACTGGAGAAGATCCCTTAGGTCATCCAGTTGAAAGCCTTTGTATCTTCCTCTTCACTAATCCCCTCTAGGATTTCTTCTACCCTGTCTTGACAAACCTCTCATATCCTTGACTCAGCCACCTCCATGGGTAGTTTCTTCCATTGCCTAACGATTTAACCTGAACATCTTTAAACCTTACACCATAATGCTTAGTATGAACAATTTATGAAAACAATCCTTTCACCTCCCTTCTGCCATCATGCTCAAATATAATCCTTCCCTCTAAACGTTCTTTATTTTTCCCCTCTAGCTGCATGAATAATAACTCGAGTAAAGTGTTTTGTTTTGCTTTTTCTTCAGCTGTCTTTGGTGTTTCTGTCACTGTAACTGTTTTTCTAAGATCTTTCTCTCAGTTTTCAAGGCTCAAAAATGCATTTTGTTCTACAAATGAACTTTCTGTGACTCAGCAATATGTGTGCATTAATCATGCTTTTCAAAGGGTAAATTGGTATGACTGAAATATTCCATGGCTTTGTTTACAGAAGTTGCTTTCATAAGGGTGCTAATGTGCTCTGATTGACAAATACAAATAATAATAATAATAATAATAATAATTTGAGGGATTTAAGTGGATGAAAGTGTAATGCATTTTTAATTTCAGATGTGTAATCTCATGTTGCTAATCAGGATATTAATTCAATCACATACTATAACTTAATTTTGAAAACTTTTCTCCAGAAACTCTTGGGGTTTCCTACTGCACAAGGGTTAGTTTATCATGGTTATTTCCATTATTATCCCTTTAATACACATTTATCAAAGTGTGTGTGTGTATAATACCAGTACTACTCTGATGGAATTTTTGCATGGTCTATAAAATGAAACACTGAGAATTTCCTAATGGGAAATATGGGGGCATAAGAAAGTTTTTTTTTTTTTTTCCTTTTGAAATGAGGTACAGGGGCCTTAATCTATGGAATTCTTAATTTTTTACCAAGTATTGCTTAGGATCTGCCTGAGCTTGTCAGAATATACTGATAATAAACCTCTCAATGCAAAATTTATGTTGTTCTCCTAGTTGACTAATAAATATGGCATGTTGAAAAATACAGGGTAGAGGTGGGGAGGCTCATTATTGCAAGCTATGTTTTCATATTGCCTCCCATTTTAGAGTTACATAACAAAAATAGCTGCAGCCTATACTTCATGTTAGCTCACCTCTCCCACAGTTTACTCATGTGGTAGTTCTTTGATCCATGCAGAAGTATTACCAGGTTACCCGAAGTTTTGTATAGTGCTGTCAGGCAAAGCTGTATGAAATTGAGGTAAATCCTGCTGTAAGTTTCAGTTCTGCCAGCTCATAATTACAGCTAACACATAGGTTTAGTTGATCCACTGTGTTTCATGAGCTTGCAAGCAGCCATTCACATTGACCATTTTGGCATAGCAATTTACAGAAATAGACACAGGAATTATTTTTAAGAAGTCCATCTCATGGAAGTAACAGTTTTTGAAAAGAGTACCTTGGGCACTATTTTACATCTCCAATAACTATTTTTGCTTTACAATTTTATAACTAGATTTTATTTTTTAATATGTTACGGCTTCAGCCTACTAAAGGAAAAGGTCCATGTCCCACCCCTCCCTCCCCCCAGTATTTTTCCTAAACCTTTCCTTCCTTAATTTCCTGCTGTTAAGATTCTCAGATGTCCTCTAGCAAGTCCTCAAATGTAGTTGCGTTGATATTGAGGGCACTGTGCAGTAGCAGTGTTGTACGTCTTGAAGTGTGCAACTCAGTGGGCAATGCTAATGCACAGGTTAGTGCCTCTTGGTCTGTCTGGTAAATCTCTGGCTATCCTCTTCAGGGACAAACTGCCGATGTAAGCATGCTGCCCTTTTCTGTTTCTTATTTGTGTGTCCGTCCAGCTTTTAGGAAGTGTGTGCAGAAAGCTGTTTCCAAACTCTTGCAACCTCTTTTCCCTGATTGTGGAGGGAAAGTAAGGCATTCTCCAATGTCTTTTTTATGGAGTACAGAGAGCTGTAAACAGCTGCAGATGTGATTTCAATAAAGCTGTATAGTCAGGAGCAGTATTCACTGTGGGCTCTGCAGTGGCTTCTGTGGTTCTACACTGCGTTGAGCTACGTGGCCTATTTCATGGCAAATGCCTGTCTTCTGCAGCTCTTTCCACTGTGCTACTTCTGTGGGGCTTTCCTCAGCAACCATCTGTTTAAGATTATTCTCATGATGTATTTCAAATGGTATCTTATGTATCTTCTCTCAGCATTGTTAATCTCTTAGGTCCTGGAGCAATAATTATTTCTCCTCTCCAGCATTTGTAGCTCATCTGGGTTTCTTATAATCCACACATTTCATTATCATGCTACCTACCTCCTTCCTCTAGATCATTAATGAAACAAGATGGGACCTGCTGCTGGTCCCTTTGGCATCCCAGCATGTACTATGCAATAAGATTTTTGAACAAAGGAGCTACCATTTCAGGGCTGACCTTTGTAAACCCATGTCAGCTCTTAACATGGTATTTTTAATTGTCCTTTGGGGGCCTTGGGCTTCCAGCTGTTACTGAAATCTTATTGCTTTAGTCTTTTGTATCTTGGCAATTTTATCCTTGATCTGCTCTCTGTTAGCCTCTCTGTTAGCCTCGCTTTATTTCAATTTCAAGGCTTGAGGTAAAATTTGTTTAAATTATTACCAGCAGTTATGAAAACCATTCATGCACATACTGAAATCCACAAGCACCAGAAGACAGTGGTGGTGCAAAAAAAAACCCTGACAAATAAAACAACAAAAAAAGTAACATGGATGTTTTTATTCATGTGAAATTGCATGGATCTAAATGAACACTTCCCCTTCCCTCCTTCCCTCCTTCCCTCCTTCCCTCCTTCCCTCCTTCCCTCCTTCCCTCCTTCCCTCCTTCCCTCCTTCCCTCCTTCCCTCCTTCCCTCCTTCCCTCCTTCCCTCCTTCCCTCCTTCCCTCCGCCCCCCCCCCTTTTTTTTCTTTAATGATGTAAATTGTTGGTGCTAAATTCTGTGTGAATATGATTACAAAGGCAATTGGGCCTTCAGTCAATGAACTAGCCTGGGTTTAGAAGACCTGGACAGTCAAATTTAATTCTTCTGCTGACCTGATGGGTGATTTCACTTCACTGGGTGTGTAGAGATTTCAGCCTTCTTCAGAGATGTCTCGTTAGAAAAAATACTACATAAAAGTTGTGTGTTACTTGTATTATTATTCATATATCATTTGGTTATACTGCCAATTTATTTTGGATTGCTTTATGTTCATTTGAAAAGGATTTAAGTTAAATCATCTTCAGCATAAACCAATAGCAGACATGTAAGAAACCTGGGTTAAATAATCACTTTTAATTAACCTATGCAAGTATGTGCATATACAAATTTCTGTGATTACCCACTGCTCTTTTTCTCCATAAATATTTCAGGCAACTTTTTATGAGTTTCTACCTACTTTTTTGATTTTGTCAGGTTCATTATTGCAAAGATTAATATCCAATCAAAGATGGATTAACCTTTGCACAGATATTTGAAGACGGGAAACTCATATGTTCCTGGTTTAAAGCAGAAGTTACCTTCTGTACAAGGGCTTTGCTATTTTCCCCTTGCCCAAAGTGTTAGTCTTATATTAAAATAAAATAAAATAAAATAAAATAAAATAAATCCTTATTAATTAGTTTATGGAGCCTAATTTTCTATTGTTTTGCAATTTGTATTGCCAGTTCTACCTGGAAAAAGGTGAAGGTAAAATCAAGTAGAGAACTGTGTGTCAGATCATATGCCCGATTATTCTCTACCATTTTTCTTCACATGTAAGAGTAGTCCAGAATTTAAAACTTAAAGATTGCATCATTTGTCATATACATAAAGGAGCTGATATGAAATTGTCTTTAATGTGTATATTTCCTAAACTTGTGAGTGCTTGAATTTGCAAGTTATGCATTTTTATTCTATGTTGCATGTAATAAATTGTTTCCTCCAGCTATAACCAAAGCTTTTACAAACAAGTAAAATCAAAATTATAGTGCGTGCAGTTGCTAAGTACACTGAATTTTTAAGCATCTTTTTCTCTTTATAGGTTTGTCTGAGGATGCAGCAGAGGAAGAAGAAAAGCCATGAAACATGAAGATGACCCTCAGGAGGAATTTCTATCTGATATCAAATGCATTTATAAGGCAGCAGTACCAATTCTTTTTATTCTGTCCTGATTGCAGCCTCCAGAAAGAGAGGACTGTGCTAATTTATACAAAAAAGTTCCATTCTAATCATTTTGGTTGGGTCTTCCTGCCAACTGCTAGCATCCTTTCTGTGAGCAAAGCTTATGCACTTACCCAACTGTGGTAGGGATGTTGTGTTATGTTTTGTGATACATCAGCCCTTCTAAGGATTCTGTTGATTGATCAAAGACTGTTTACAGATAGTTAAAAGCAATCTTTGTTTCAGGATATGTTTTATCTGTTTTTTAAGATATTTTGAACTATACATTTGTTATATCACAGCTTTGACAAAAGATAACTATCTCCTTTTCTCCTGTACTAACATTCACAATTCCAGACAGCTGAATTCACCACAAGAAGAAAAACTGGTAATCCATCAACTACCCACCCTCCCCACCCTGCGCCCCGTCTCTCATTGCTTATATAGACTCCTGCTCTCAAGAGATACAGAGTAAAATATGGTTACTGGACATAAAGGGCAAACCCTTTTGCCATTAACTATGTCACTATGAACATGAATAAAGTTTACACTGTAAGTACCCTGAGCACAGCAACAGATGGATCTTTTTATGGTTACTGGTGATTTCTTTTTTTCCTGTCAGTCAGCCTGTTCTAGTTATGGGTAAGAGTTTCAAAAGTAACTAGCAATTTTTGAGTGCCTTAATTTTTATGAATCCAGTTGGAGGGTGCTTAGTTGGTTCAGTTTTTAGAAAGTGCTGAATATTTACAGTCTGAAAGTCAGGTCCACCCAAGGTGCCTGCGATGAGACAACAACTGAGACAACCCAAACACCCTGGCAAACCGTGGCGTAGGGTTTGAAAGTGTCAAGATTATATCTGAGTTCTTAAGAGTGAGCTGAGTGCAGCATCAGTAAAAGATATTTGAAACTGAAGATAATTGATACATGGGTTAAGAGTAAAGACAGCTGAACAAGGTCTCTCTTGGTTGTTAGTGGTTCATAAAAAATCAGAAGCAATTTTTTAAATTTTTTTTTTGGATTGCAAATACAGAAAATATAGTGCAGCCCAGCATAATTTCTCAGGGATGAAATTGGATGAACTATCTGCACATCCCACTTTCATCTTGGTTTCACCAACTCCTGTTCTAGCCATAGTAAAGGTCCTTCCAACTCACATTTGTGCTCTTTTGGCAGGGTCGTCGACAGTTTCTGTGGTCTGTGCCAGACTTGATCTGTGGATAAAAAGGAGACATTTTTCAGGATCTCTTAAGCCAACAACTTTCATCAGCTCCATGTTTACTTTCAAACTCTTTGTATCCACCCCCAAAAACTAAACCACTTTGCACCAATTGTGCATCTGCTTCTTAGCCCTTTGATCCTGGTCTGGCTCAGTAAACTTGATATAATCATGTTTCATGGAGCCCTTTTCAACATTAAATGGAGTCAAGTGGCCAGGGAACTGGGTATGGCTTCTGATACCACTAGGACTGAAGTGAGCAGGGGTTGCCGATAAAAATGACTCTGTCCCCCAGGAGACCTCAGATACCTGTAAGCTGTGGTGCACAAAATCTTGCCTCTTTCCCAGGAAGGAAAAATCCTACCCCCTGCTTGTTACGGAGGGATTCTGCTGGCTGAGTTTTTTCATTCTGATCCCTCCCCCATGGTTTTTGTCAGGAGGGCAGTATCTAACCCATTGTAAATGTATCCTGCTGTGTTGTGAAAATTACACAATAAAATAATCTCCTGTAGTTTCTGTACACACCTCAATGACCAAGGAAAATCCATGGAGAACTAATCAATTACTGTAGCTATTAGGCTTAAACTTTAACTATAGATCTCAAATCTTCTTTTGTTCTCTTGTCAGTGGCTACTAGGTAATCTAGAAAAATCCACTGCTGTCTACCTTTTTTTTTTTTTTTTTTTTTCCCCATGCCATAGAAGTGCCATTATGTTGTAGAATCCTGGACCAAAGAATCCTAAACTATATGTGTATAATATTACCTGGAGAACACACTACTGTGAGACTTTCATGAAATATATTACTCTTTCATAATTATTATTATTGAATGTGATCCCAATGCTCAGAGCTGCCTGGCTTCATTGGGAGCTTAGGGTAAACAAATAGGCACTCAGGTCAATTATTTCATAGGCTTTTATTTATTTTTTATCATTTTAATATGTAAGGCTCAGAAGCACTCTTATTTGTCTTTTCTGCTCCATGCTTTGTAAAATGAGGTCACATGAGACTCTTTCTACAGAAAAGGAAAAACATGGTGGTAATAAAGAAAAAAAAAAAGCTAGAACTGTCTATAATAGTAATGTGACCTCTTTGTATATTGTACTAAATTGTGATATTTGATAGTATCGTCAGGATTTAAGAGAGAAATAAAGTTGCTTTGAGTAAAAATTACTTGATTTCCCCAAATGCCAAATAGTCCAGCTAATTCAGAGGAAGGAAGTCGTTGAAATGTAGTCATTTACACAGCATGCTAAGAGAAAATATTGTAAAGTAATTCTTAGCAGATCTCAAATGTAGTTTGAATTTTTAAGAAAGTTCTTTTTGGCTGGAAAAAAATCAGGCCAGTTACAGGAAGTTTTGGAGTTAGAGAGTCGACCAACCGAAAAGTGTCAGGAAACATTGCTAGGTGAGGAGGACAAAATGTTGGGTTCTCATTGACAATGTTTCTGAGGCCAAGAAGGACATTGCTGAGTAGTCAAATGATTCTGAACAGGATTTTAGAGTATGCCTGATCAGATGTTCTGTTAATTATAAGACTACAGTGTGGTGGAGTCATTAATATAAATGTCATATCTAGAAACTTAATGATTTATTCTGCAAAAAGATTACTCATATAAGAACTGTATCTTTCTGAGCTTAAATATGCAGTCTTCTAGAATAAATATTTGAGGAGAATTTATATTTTTAGTTGGCTCACAGATAAAAATAAATTTTAAACAATCATTTTATTAAAATCAGTTTTGGATACTTATATCTAAAGTGAATTTTGTAACATTTTGAAAACCGTACTGAGGGTCATGGCAACTTTTTTATTATATTTGTGCTGTAGCATTTTGAAATGCATTTTCTAAATTAAGTCATAACATAAAATATATGCATTTTATTTCTGTTAAACAGGTAAATATTTTTTGTATTATTGTATTATTTTCTGATTGTTATCTTCCAAGGGCTTTTCATTCATTTTGTTTTTTTTTGTGCTGTAGCAATTTAGAAAAACAGATTAAAACAATTACTACTCTGATGACAAAAATCTGGAGATTTGGTCTCTGATGATCTTTTGGGCTTTGAACACAATGCTGAGTTCAAACCAGGGCTTTTCTTTGCAGCTCCAGATTGATTCTTCTGTCCAACTATTATTAAACTATGACACAGAAAAACAGCATTTCTTTATTTTCCAGGAGTTGAATTTTGCTTTATAATGTCTTCTTTTCTCTTCTTCAGCATTTACTATGCACAGAGTTTTAGAGATAAGTTTCAATATTCCTCTGTTGCTTATAAAGAGTAATTTACTGCCATAAAACAAAATTTGCTGAGCAGAGATTTTATTTCTATGTCAAGTGCTTTCAGCATAAAAACTACAAGTTATACATTATATTGAATAAGCATTTTTCTTTCTTATCAGAATATCCTGTTTATAAATACTCTTTTCAAAATACTGTTCCGACGGTACTGCAAAATATATGACATACTCCTGAAAGCAAGCTTCTGTATTGCTTCCTTGAAATTAACCCTTAGTTTTCCATAGCTTTCTAGTCACCCTTTGACATCATGCTGCTTTGTTCATGCACTGCCTTGTAGCATAGGATTCCTCCAGTATTTGTGTATCTTCATATGCTCTTTGCAGCTGACTTGGTTCTTCCTCCACAACTCAAAGGATGTTTAAGTTTAGATACTTGAATGTTTAAGTTCGCATAGCTTCTCATTTGTATGTGAGCCATAATCCTCTTGAGGTGAGTGAATGCCCTCAGGTTCTGAAGAAACAAGCAGGAGGTCAAGGCATGTGGTGTTCTACTAGGCTGGGCTTAAAATTAACGAAAGTGACCCAAATTAGAAGTGCTATTGAATGCATTGTTTCTATGAGAATTTATTCTAGTACCTCAATGGACCAAATTCAATACAAGAATTATATTCATATAAAGATTAGAAAACATTGCTTGGTTTACAGTCTGAAACTCTTCTCTACTTGTTCATTTCCTGTATTGTAAATTCTTACAGTGGTCAATAGTATCAGAAATGATTATTTCTGTCCTTCTTTGCAAGATGACTAGCTGTTTTCTGCACAGAAGCTGCTAGTTTTGGGGGAATATACAGGAGACCAGCAGATCACAGCAAAGACACTTACCAGTTTTATTAGCATTAAATGTATAGCAAGTGATTTTATTAATTTGGGGATGAAAGCCTAAGACAGTTAATTGTTTTGACCTTGTATTTTCTGACAACATGTCCTGGTTGCCATAACTTCGTATCTGCTGTAGCAAGGAGTACAAAGAAAATGCAACATGCAAGCAGTTTTAAATAAATATATTTGTTATTTTAAATCACTGCGGTATTTTCCAGGAGTTTCATGTTGTCAAAAGCAGGAAAGGGAGTAAAACATTATATATTCTTAGGTACTCATTGTAGGTTGATGCTTCCTTTACATAAACTGTCATGTGCTTAGATTTACTATGTGTGTATGGGGCATGCATGTTTGCAGATGAACCTGCTGTATTGAAGATTTCAGTATTCATCCTCATTCTTAAATTGAAAAGATTGAGCAAAATTATGTTTTTAATAGTGGAAAAAAAAGCTATAAAACTAACCAGGAGCCCTGGAATAGATCCACATCCTCAGGCTACAGGATGTAATTGATGTTAACTCTAGTGGGAGTTTTTTCCACTTGATATAGCATGAGCACATTGCATTATTCACTTGTTTGCTACTTTACCACTTCAACACTACACTCATCATAAAAAATATTTCATTTTGGAAATTATTTTTGGCAAAAGCAGTTAAGACTCCAGAGGAAAATGATAACAATGTTTGATAAGGTATTTTGATTCATCCTTATGAGCAGAATAGAGACTTGGAGTGCTTTGTAAGTGGGAATGATCATTGCAGATCACAGTTCACCCTCCACCACAGCTTCAGCTGGGTGCAGACTGACAGCACATTCAGCTGCAGAAATAAGATAAAAGCTCTGTTCTGATTATATAAGCTGTTGCCTGATCAGTAATCTTGAAGGAAGGTCAGTCATCCTGAGTCATTACTGTAAACTGATTAGATGCCCAGATCTACCTTCATTTAATTTTACTGAGTATTTTGCCATAGATTTGGATGGGAGAACATCCATACTCCTCTACCGGAGGCCACATGACACTATAAGATGACATATAATCATAGAATCATAGAATATCCCGAGTTGGAAGGGACCCATAAGGATCATCAAGTCCAACTCCTGGCACCGCACAGGTCTACCCAAAATTTTAGACCACGTGACTAAGTGCACAGTCCAATCGCTTCTTAAATTCAGACAGGCTTGGTGCAGTGAATACTTCACTGGGGAGCCTGTTCCAGTGTGCGACCACCCTTTCAGTGAAGAACCTCTTCCTGATGTCCAGCCTAAACTTCCCCTGCCTCAGCTTAACACCGTTCCCGCGGGTCCTGTCACTGATGATTACAGAGAATAGGTCACCTGCCTTTCCACTCCCCCTCACGAGGAAGTTGTAGACTGCGATGAGGTTCCCTCTCAGCCTCCTCTTCTCCAGGCTGAACAGGCCCAGTGACCTCAGCCATATAAGCACAATTTACTGTTAGCTAGATGATGTAATAAATTATGAGGATTGCTCAGAAAGGTATTATTCCCCAAATACAGTATCTGTGAGGATTAGCTAGTCAGTATTTATTAAACAACTTCTGCATTCCACCCTAGAAGTGATTGCTTCTCTGTAGACAGTGATGCTGCATGTTAAATAGGCCCTTTCAAACTGAATAGAATCTCAAAACACTTTATGCAGGTTACTTCAGCCACTTCTGAGATGAAGTCACTCTCAGGATGATGTATAGCAGCTTTTCGACAACACAAGCAGCACTGTTAAATAGTTTAGGAAATCAAGCAATGAGCAGCATGCCCCCCTTCTGCTCCCCGGCCAAGAGAGTATGGGAGGGAAGTATTTCCAGGACATGTTCTGTTAGGAAGAATGCTCTTAGTTAATTTGGCATCTAATTAGCAGAAATCTTGGCCCTCTATCTGTTAAAAAGTTGCCTTGTTTTTTCTAAACTGATGTTGTTGTTACTATTTCCTCAATTTCATGTACTATTCAAAAATTGGCACCTCCAGTCTCCTCTTATTATACTGAGACATTTTATCATTGTTAATGAATGTAGCATAGGTGCCATTCTTAAAAACTTCAGGAAACAACACCAAGGTTTTTGATCCAAGGACAGATTGGATCAGTCCTTACTTTGCTAAATCTCATAAGACTGTATCCCAAAGCCTACAATGTGTTTGGGGGAATAACTAAGTTTTTTACTATGTTGATTTTATTACTTTATTCATTTTAAAGTGGTGGTCAAGCAGCAGGAAATGGATGCAGTGATACCAAGCAGCTTGATATCGGTAAGAGAAGACTGAAAATGAAGGTGTTTGTGTGCCAAACAACCAAAGAAGAACATGGACGAAAAAGGACTGGCCTTTCAGATCAACTAATGATTTATCATTGCTGTATCGGTTGCACCTATTTAGTCCCACACCACTGTAAATCAAGAGTCATAGGAAAACAAGTCCTAGCAGAGGTGGATTCTAATTTCTTACTGCAGGATTGGAGAAGGTCAAGTGTGATCTTCCATGAAATTACTACAGGTAAGGTTAGCAAAAACAAGGTGGAAGAAAGTTGTGGATGGTACACAGTATATTAAGATCTGATTTTATTTTTCTATTTCTGTCTTTTTTTTTTTTTTTTAAACCAGATCATTCCACATTCAGCATTCATTAGCTCATCTCATGGGGAGAGGAGTCCTTCTCGTCATCCACATTTTTGTAGATAGCAGTCACTTTTGCAATTGTTTAATTTATTTCTTTCTCTTCTTCCTTCTTTTTCTCTTCTTTTTATACCCAATCCCACAGACCATAAACTGATGATTTCTCCCAGCAGCCACTTTGTACACGTGTTTTAAAATCCTTAAAGAAAGAAGGACAACTTGGAGCAAAATGAGTGTTTTGCTTAAACCTTTGAAATAAAATGTAGCTGTTCTTCTCTGGGATGAATACCATTGCTTTCAGCATCAGAAAAATAATGAATGGAAAACCAAATGTGCTCTAAAAAAGTTGAAGCTTTTTTTTTTTTTTTTTTTTAAACGGCTACTGCCCAAGTATGTCATCCAATGGAGGAAAGTTGGTAGCTGCATTGGTTTTTGTAAGACAGCTACCCAGACGGTGATGTGATACCTTTTATTTGGCTAACCAAAGCTAAAATTAGAACTGAGCAAATAAATCCCAATGAGTAACAGAGTTGGTACATTTTAACCTTTCTTGCTTCTCATTACATGAACTTTTCCAAACCTGGCCACTGATTTTTGGCTTCCAGTTTTACAGCATGTTGAGAGAGGACCTGATTGCTAAGCCCGGTGAGTTTCTTACCTTCAGCATATCAGTTTTGATACCTGATCACACAGTATCTAGTAGGCACAAAATATAGTCTGGTCCTACTGGTTCAGGATTTTCACACTGACCAGAAAAACAATTCCTACAAATGCTCATCCACCTCTCTGTCATTGCAGATATCCGGCATACAAATCTGGACCCCAAACATCTAGTTGAGCTAGGCTTTAGGTCTCAAACCAGTGGGCATGTCCATCTCTCTGTGGCTAAGAGAGAAAGTGAATTCTGGCATTTGTCTATATGTTTATTTAGGTTGCTATAGTACAGATTTGTGATAACGTTTATGAAAAACTGCACACACTGAGAATTTTTATATAGGAGATTGTTACCAAATTACTTCCATGTTGACTTCTGATTGAAACTCCTTCTTCTATTTCTCTCTGGTCGTTGTCCTCACCACAGTAAATTTTTAGGCGTTCCCAGTCACAAAAGTTAAAGACCTGTTATTCCTTCTCCATATCACATTTACCCTTTCAGTAGCTACATTTTCTTCAAAGCCAGACACGTGCTACTGCAGGTGAAGGTGAAAAGATCAGACTGCCTGTAAGCAGTGAAGTTGTGTAACTCTTCCTGATTCACCTCCCAAGGGGTGTGGCAGAGCAGTTTCCAAAACAGTGAACTTACTCACCAGAGCAGCCAGAGGACATTTTTGTTAAGAAAAAGATAGCCAGAGGGTGTAAGTGAAAGGAGCACCCTTCCCCTCCTTAATTTCTTATGTCTACTTCATAGTTACCTGGGGCTAGTCTGTTAGTCATGGGGCTGCTGCGGTGGGCAGGTCACGGGAGTGGTTCTCGGCGAGGGTACAGCAAACCTGGGGCTAGTGTGCCCAGGCAGTCCTGGAGCAAAGTGCTGGCCCTTTCCCCTCTCCCTTCACATGCACAGGCTCCTCTGTGCTCCTGAACAGGGCCAAGCAGAAACAAGGAATGCTTCGTTTTACTTCCAAAGGGTAAAGCTGTCGCAGCAAGCAGCTCCAGCAGTGGCCGCATCCTGCAGTCTGGCCGTGCCAGAATCCCTCAAGACTCTCCACGGGTTCCCCCGGCTCTGTGCCTCTGCCTGGCTAACGTCAGAGGTATCATCTGGCCCCTCTTTATGTAGTTTTCCACCCTTTGTAAACTGTAGCACCAGGCAGTGCTTTGAACACACTCATAAACCGGTGTAAGAGTTTTTAGTTGCAGAGGATCGCCTCTCCCTACAGGCTCCCGTATCTCTCTTCATCCTCACCGTGTGCCCACAGGGATGGCTTTGTGTTGACGTGCCGCCCGCCGTCTCTGTTAAGTTTGGCTCCGTCCCTGTCCCTCCCTCGCAAAGGCCCGCATTATCAAAGCCAAGTGATAATCTTGATTGCCCTCATTTTTTTAGTTACCCCAATTAAGCTCAAGGCCTGAGGCTCAGTCTGGGAATCCAGAAAGAGAGACTCCAGATTTTGAGAATTTGGTTGCGGGTGAATAGAGCTATTGTTTGGCTGCTCCCATGCTCATACCTTTGCAATCCGACCGGATTCTGTTAGCTGTGAAAAAAATACTTTGCACTACACCTCTTTTAGGAGAAAATAAAATACGGCTTTCAGAACCATCTTTTCTTGCTTGCTTCTTCTAGTTTGCATCATGTAAATTAAATCTGTCTTTTCTTAATCCTTTTCTGTATTTGGGCCAGCAGCTGAAAGCCTGCAAAAATATGTGCATTTTATCCTCTGTGCATTCTGTAGGAACAGCTTTACAAACCACAGAGACTATTTTAAAATAAATGGCCATTTTTTGAAATCCTATCATTACAAAGCTGAGAGTTGCTTGTTGTTCTCTGAATGTTTCATAGCAGCAAAATTCCTGCATTTTCAGAATTTCACTGTCTTTTTATACAGCTGGAATTGATCCAAAAGCAAAGCATGGAACTGTTGCTAGCACTAACTAGTCACCGAATGTTACTTTCTGTAATAGATGGCTTGTATTGTCATTTTGTGGCATGCTCAAAAGTCAGTTAATCATCATTAAGGCAGTGGGGAAGATTTCTTTTTTTTTTTTTTTTTTTATAGAGATTTACAGGAATGATCTTTAAGTACAATTACTTTCATTACTTCTGGCACAACAGTGCTGAAAGCAGTTCCATTGTGAGGTGGTGAAACCCTCAGTTCTGTGATTTATTATTTGATGTTTTTCTTTTGGAATATGAAAGTTTAGAAAGATAAACAGGTACCTCAGAACAAGTCTATATAAGAAAGTAATCATGAAAGTGAAGAAACACCACACTGGATGATCTGGTACGTAAAGGTTTGGGTCTCCATCCTGCAGGTGCTCCACACCATGCGTGTCCCCCCCATCCAAATCATGCTGGAAGGCAGCAAAGGCACGTAGCTGGGTCTCATGCCACCAGGGCAGCCCCTCACCTTTTCTCTGAAGGAATCTGGCTTTACTTTTGGGTTTCCATCTTTCTAGTTTTCATGATGCCACCGCCTCCTAAGCACAGCCTAGGAGACCTGAGATACTGACAGCTGCTTAGCCGAGTTGGTGGATTGGTGTAGGTCCAGTGCCAATTTGATCGTGAGAGCTAACTAAATGGGTCGCAACTGAGTGGGCTACCCTTGGCTTGCCCTGTGACTGCAGTCACATCCCCTGGGCCTGGAGGTGTGGAGGTCTCCGTGCACAGAGCTCAGTGCTGCATTGCTCCCAGAGGGTCAGGGACCTGAAGCCCACCTCCCAGCCACAGGGGACGCATCCCCCTTGGAGCAGAGCCTGTTCCTCGGGTGACCCAGCACTCGGTAAAGCTGAAAATGTGGCCACCCCGATGCTATTGCCACTCCTCTCTTGTATGGAGTTATCCTGGTTTGCTTAAGGAATCTGCTTCCACAAATGCTTGCAGAAGTGCCTTGCTGCCCACCGTGTTATTATTCTTATTGAACTCATCTGGGCTAATCCAATGTGTGAACATTTCCTGGGGAAGGCTCTAAATTACACAATCTACTAGCAGGGTGAGCAGTTTCCAAAGTATTTCCAGCATGGTAATACCCTTTCTGTTTAATAATAGCTATCTTATTTATTATCTAGCTTCCATACTGATACAAACTTGGCTACAGCCATACAGACTGACTTCAAATTAATTGAGATGTAAAAATATGAAAGCCAGTTAGAGTTTTAAGTAACTTGAAAAGAGTTAGTTTTGTGTTCTTCAAACTAGTTTAGTTAAAACTGAAAGTAAAACAAGCCCCCAAAGCCACAAGTTCTGTTCTGAAAATAGTTCATCACCAACCAGCCTCTAAACAGAAATCATTTTGTGTCAGAATACCTGCCAGCCTCTACCTTGAGACTTCAGTCTGCATTTAAAGATAGCTGAAATTAATGGTGTACACCATGTAAATATATTTTTTAAATTCCATGAAGCCTTTAAACTGTTGATTAACTGTTTTCTTTGGTCACAAGTAATTCAGACGACTTGTTTAATCTGCTAATTCAGATTCTTGTTTAATCTGCTAATATATACAAGACATGTGACTAATACTTTACCAAAGTAAATACTTTTCCCTCTCTCTGTTCACCTTGTGCTTCTCAACAACCTATTTAGTGATATGCCACTCTCAGAGAAGTAGAGGCTTTGGCTGAAAACCCCTGCAGATCTGTGTAATGACACCGAAAGGCCACCTCTGGCACACTTAATGATCCTCTCCTCTCCTCCTGACAGAGCCACAGACAGCTGAGAGGCAGGCAGATGAATTGCACTCCCTCATGGAAGTACATTTTTCTCTGGCTCAAGTGGCTGTCTGTTTTCTTTTTGGTGAAGACTAATCTCCAACAGTAATCTGACCCATGTGAATCAGTAGTAAAATTAGATGGGTTTTTAATAACTTTCTTCTTGTTGCTGCTAGTGTGTTTGTTCATTTCTACATTTATTTATTTATTTATTTATTTTGTATACTCTATATTCCTAAACAGTAGACAAGAGTCTACTTTTGGGCTCAAGCACATGCAGAATATCCAGGGTTGAATTATCCAATCAGATTAGTGAGCAGTTCAGCATAACTGTGAAATTTTGTAACATTGCTTCTTTAATAATGGCTCTATTACTTATTATGAAACTCTGTAGCTAGCAGAATTTGCAACAGACTGGTGCAGTATTACCCTGATTTTTTCACATATACTGATGAAAAAGGCTGCTTGAGATTGTCAGTTCATTGCTCTATAAGTGAGGTACAATCAGTAGGACAGATCAGGTATTTTGGTAAATGAGTGTACTTACTTAAATCAGAAGCCAAGAAGAAAAAGTAGGGAGGATTTCTTACTTACAGCAGCTGTGATGTTGCACAGCCAATTTTCTTAAAAGAAAAGAAAAACTAATTCTTAAATTGCTTAAGCATTGTATCTGGAAAGGAACTATGATGAAGGGTTCTTTGTAATGCTCTTTTGTTTTGCTTCCAGATGGAATAAGGTATGTTGTACTAGTTGCAGGGACAGTAAAAGCGAATGCCCTGTGCATCCAAAGCCAGATGCACAAAAAGTACATTCTGAGAACAACCCAAGAGAGCGTTTCACTCGTGTAGCAGCAAGATATTAGCACATATGGATTAGATCGCTGTAAACAGATCTGTGGTTCAGGTTAGTTGTGGAAGCTGCTCCATCTCGTCCCTGCTCTGCGGCTGCACGCTGCGGAGATCTGCTCTCCCAACACTGCCATCTGCCAGCAATCGCCCCACACAACAGCTTGTCTTTTGTCTGCCATTGTCGACAAGCTATAACCTTTTTCTTATAGATGACTTAAAATTAATGGCTCTTAGTCTTCTTTCAGTCATGTGAGTGTGAATCAGGGCACCCACGTGAACAAGAGGAGGCTCTGACGTGACGTCTTACGTTCACTCCTCAAATGTCACCTCCGAGTTTTTAAGCCTTTATTTGTCATTTAGAAAAGCTCAGGGAGAAATTCTGCCACAAAACAAGAACAGCAGCAGGAAGAGCACAGCAACATGAAAGCTCCCTCGGGAGGGTTTTGTTGGGAGAAGTGATGAACTTACAGGATACATGCAGTTGGAAACTTGGCTTTTGGCAAACATACAAACCTTTGCCTTTCTGTGTTTGGTAGAGGCCGCTGCTTTTGAACTGGATTCTGGCTGGAGGGAAAAATCTTATGTCAGAATAAGCAAGCCTTTTTTTGTGCATTGGGGGGGTGGGACCAAGGGTTTCGGAGCATGCAGGGTGGCTGTAGTGTATGGAAGCTCCATCCTCATCTGCAGTCATCAGTCTGCCATTGGACACGTTTCTTGAGTGCTCGTTTCTTGCAGTCATTAGCTAGGAAAGTAACTAGGCAAAATGTAGGTTTTCATTTCTCTCACATTCAAAGTAAAAGAATACCTCATGCATGTCACTCTATGTGATTTAATTAGCTCTTATCCTTTATCGGGCACAGCAGATGTTCAAGGGTAACCTAACAGGAAAACACATAACTCACACAAAATATTTTTTTATTATCTCTGGAAGACAAACTGTATTTACAGCAGTGAAGTAACAAAAAGGCATGAAAGCATATGCCAGTTTATTCTGTTTGCTTGGCTTATAGCCTGTTTAATAGCTTCTGCTGAGTCTTCCATGGTTAAGACTACGTCACCATTTCTGTCATCACGTACTTTTTGGGTTTGTTTTTAGTATACTTGATAAAAGACTACAATGACCCATTTTCTCCATATTAGAGTGATATTTTCTTCTCTGTGTGGCAATCAAGGATTTTTTTCTTTAAGTTTTGTTGTTTTTTTATAGTTTGATGTACTGGTGGCATTTATATCCAGTTTAATTTGTGCTCTGTTCATTTGGTTTGCATTTCTACAAGTGCAGATGATGAGGATGATTTTGAAGACTTTTGTAATTAGAAACTCCTTTTTGTAAGGCTAACTTTTTCAGTTCTTAGAAAACATAATTTAAACAATAGAAGTATGCAAGTTTGACCATGCCAGGATGTTCTATGTTAATAAACTTTTAAAATGTTACTCATTATCTTTATCTCACCACAAATAAATTAAATGCTTTGCATGTTCCAGGAGTTTATGGAAAACTGTCAAAATGATGAGTTGTTTGATAAAATTTATAAACATTTATTCAAGTAAGTCTCACTGTAACTTTTAGATACTTTCTTGTACTTTTCTTTTATTTAAGGACTTTGACCATATGTCATTTTTAATTCAGTTACAGTTTTAAAGTCTCTTAGTGTGGTCTCCAGCCCTCATTTACATCCATTTTGGTTTCTGATTATTTTGCAGTAGGGGGGCTTGTCAGGAACACCTCTTTAGTATACTTAGGCCAGTCTCAAGTTTTATTATCTCGTGGAGGAGAAGTGGCTATATAAGAAATAATGTTTGTTCACACTGGTAGATACTCTTAACTTTAAAAGTGATTAAGCACAGAGATGAATGACCAATGTGCATGAGCATTTGAAAGACAGCAGTGAAGACAACTGGATGGTGAACAGTAGAGTAACTCCCCTCCGTTCTCCCGCATGGAAGGGTGACATCCACATTGTGATTCTTTGTGTTACTACCAAGCTTCCCAGTTGCTGTGTGTTGATGCACTGCGGTAATAAAATACTTCCCCAAAATTAAAGGTCTCGGCAAGAATTGGCACGGTTGAAGCTTATCGTTTCCATAGCTCCATTTACAGCAAATGTGTGTGCCCTTCTTTTTGACTGTGTAAGTTATTGGATCAAGAATACTTATGTTTAGTAAGGGTATAGTAACAACAGAAAGGGGTAAACTCAATCTGATGTGCAAACCACCTTCACTGTGTATGCATTGCCTTGCAAACACAGATATTCAATGTAGACTTCAATATAGCATTTTTCAGAGGTGTTTCCCTCTTTATTTTGAGAAGTCTCATAGATATTAAGAAAGTGCATTAAAATAATGCATAACAACATAAAAATAATAAAAAGGGACATTTCCAGTACCAAAATATACACATTCCTATGTAGCATGTTTATTGCATACTTTCTCGCATGGGAAGGGACCCTTACGACCACCTAAGCTCAAGACCTAGAACAGTCAATTTCCTGAGCAAAAGAAAATATTTGTGAATTCTAATGATTCAGTGCATCCCCTCAGTTCTGGAAGAGCTCTAGCTAATAAATAATGGGTCTTCTAGCCATTTTGACTTGCCAGTAAAACAGACAATCATGAAGAAAGACATGAATGAGATTGCTGTCTTCTTCACTGTTATTATCATTAACTGTAGATATCTTTTTTTTTTTTTCATTTTAGGTGGGTGCTAAGTTGAACTTTTATTATCATCAGCTAATGGCTAACATTATTAACCAAGTATGGCTGACCACTGGGAAAATGTCACTGGAGAAAGAGCCAAATGACATATGAACTAGATATTTGTGGACATCAAATACTCCATCAAGCTGAATGAAGCCAGGCTGACCACTAAACAAAATGAATGAACATACCCCCTCAACAAGAAGCGATACTATGTGATGCTTATGCAAAGGAGGTAAGATTTTCAATCACACAATTTTATTTTATGCTAGCAGTTATAACAGAAGTCTCTGTGCATATCCAATAGCAGGACACAGCTTTCAGTGTGACCCCCTGATTTTGCTAAAAGTTACCACAGCTCTGAATTTTTTATTTTTTATTTTTTTTTAAATAAGTACCCATTCAAACAGGGCTGCAAAAGGAAATAAAAACCAAACCCGTGAAACTCTACTTAATGCAGCATTATGACCAGAAAGGATTCAGACCTCTGGTAAGACAGACTTTTCAGAAAGGCTAAGGGAGAGGTAAAGAGCTGAGACAAAGCCTGTACCTGTAGCCCTGAATGGGTGACACTAAGGTGGGAGGATTACAAGGCCATGTTTCCCTTCCCTGCTGGGCATCACCTTGTGAGAGATTTCAATTAGAGAGCGATTTTTCCCTGAGGTGTGTCACCGTTCTCAACACCAGGGAGAACCAGAGGTTGCTCCTAACCGTGAGCATTTCCCCTCTTCCCCAGTGAGAGGGGGAGATGGGGAACCAGGGCTCCAAGAGACTCAGAGGCAGCATGAGTCCTCAGCAGGCTCTTCTGCTGGGCACCCAACAGCTTGTGAAGTGTAGTGTAGACATGGTATGTCACGGCTTAGGCTGCCATTTCAGCAGGTGTTCCAAGCAATGAAGAAAAGGGCAATTCCTCCCCCAGATACTGATGCAAGCCAAAGAAAGGCAATGAGCTCACCCTGTGGAGCACTCACCATATTTTCATCCCACAGATGCTGTTTCAGAGGTAAGTTTTAGGCTGAATCAGTGTGTTGGAGATGCTGTAGCAGATCTGTGTGCATTGCTTTGTAACTGTCCTGCCTTAGGTATGGTTTCATTACATGCTCTTGTTAACTGGATGAGTTATAGCATGAATTGAGTGTGCAGTTCAGTTGCTGTCACCTCTTGTCTTCATTTGACAAAAGAGATGAAACTTCTTGTGTTTGTGGAGTATTTTAGCAAGTTCCCTGCTGTTATTTGGAAGCCTGGATTGTTATTTGATGCCCTCATGATTTGTATGTTTCTCACACCAGGTGACATTAATATTTAATTAATTTTAGACCATCACAAAGAGAAGACTCAATGCACACAATGATGTAAGTACTTTCCTGTGGTAGTTGTCACTTCAGAAATTATTAGGGTAGCAATGGCTGTTGCTTTAGGAGGTCTGTGGCTGCACTGGAATTACAAAAGGGAAACATAACCACTGATTACAGATAGAGAGGCAAGAAAAGGCCAGTTTGCCAATAGATTCAGTACATCTTTCCAATGGGGAAAAACAAAACAAAACAAAACAAACAAAAAAACCCCATGTGGACAAGTGAAAATCTCTTCTGCAGTAGAGTGTAATATGTACTTCCACAGGCTCATCTATGTGTAAATGAAAGAGAATAATGAATCATTTACGAGAATATATGTATATATATATATTTGGGTTACATGCATTATATTTATGCAGTGATCCCAATTATATTTTTGTAGAATACAAATACTCTCCTCCCCCCCCACCCCCTTTTTTTTGTGTGTGTGTTTCCTTTAATGGCAGCTAAATTATCCTATCTGCCTATGCAGCTTCAACCTGTACAGATTAAGGCCGGGAAAAAAAAAAAAAAAGTAGTCTTTCTTGATAGAGAAAATTTTGCTAGTGATTTCTACAAGTTTACCAATATCACTTTTCTGTAGTCCCTACCATAGGCAATTGTAGCTATTTAAGGACTTTGGCTTCCTACCATAAAGGTAGGTGATGGTAGGTCTTGGAAATGAGGCGTGCATATCTCGCATTTTAGAACAATGATGCAGGCTTCCAGAGGTCTTGGCTTTGGGGCTTAATTCTTAAAATGAACAGGTGAACCTAATTGCCTTGCATCTGACTGGGATGTAAAACGTATTTAAAGCAAAAGTAGTCCTGTCCTGCCTGCACCTGATTTGCCACTACTGTAAGCTTTTTTGAAACAGCAGCTCACATCCCCAGCCCAAAGCAAGCACACAAGAACGTGTATGAATCTGAGAGCATTTTTCAGCTTGTCATCAGCCTGGTTTATTTCTGGGAGCGCTCCTTTCCCCCAGCGAAACATCGCCGTGGAAGGAAGAGGACCGGCGAAGCGGGCTGGTGTGTGACAGCAGCGGGGCCAGCCGTGCCGGACCGTCCCGGCGGTGGGATGCGCACGGAGAAGCTGCGTGCGAAAACGACCCTGAAGCAGCGGAAAGCGGCCGTACGGGTGGGAAATGTCACCGGAGGGACCCTGAAGGCTCTGTGGAGCCGGGGCCGGCCGGGCTCGGCGGACAGGTTCGGCTGGGAGGAGGCGGCGGCAGCGGGGAGGGAGCGGGGCCGGGCGGGGGGAGCCCCTCGAGGGGCAGCCCCGGGGGTGTGCTGCGGAGGGAGAGGGGACAGCACAGGCGGTGGGGAGGGAGAGAAGGAAGGAGGGAAGGAAGGAGGGAGGGAGGGAGGGGAGAGGGGAGCTCCGCGGCCGGGCCGGCGGCGCGGAGAGCCGGGGAGCGGAGCCTCGCCGCGGCGCTGCCCGTCCCTCCTCCTCCTCCTCTTCCTCCTCCTCCTCCTCCTCTCCCCTGCCCAAATGGCACCGCCACAAGCCCGCCGGAGGTACCTGGCTTTGCGCTTAGCACCGGACCCGCCGGAGAATCCGAGCTTCCTCCCCTCCTGGCCCCCCGTTACCTTTCCTCCTCCTCCTCCTTCTTCCTCCTCCTCCTCCTCCTCCTCCTCTGCTCACCCCGACGGCGCGGCCGGCCCGGGCGGTGCTCGGCGGGGCCGGGGAGGGAGTGGCCGGGCATCTGCCGGCAGGGGAGCGGGGTCTGGGGCTGGCAGCCCGTCCGTGCGGGTGTGCGCCGGGGGGGAGGGCGGCGTGGGGGCCGGGGGGTGCCGGAGGAGGGACTATGGGGAGAGGAAGGTATAAGAAGGGATGCGGGCAGGGGAGGGGGGTAATGGAAAGAGGGGGTGCGGGGCCGAGGGGCAGGCGCTGACAGCTGCTTTCCCTGCACCCGCAGTCCCCTCCCCCGGTGCCGCCGCGGGGTGGGACTCCCCGGCGGGCCGGCATCTCCCTTCCCATCCCCCGACGCCCCCCCCGCGACCCCCTTTCGCCCCCTTTTCCCGGTCGGTGCTGGGGTGGCCGCTCCGGGGGCGGCCGGGCTTCGCCACCCGACGGCGCGTCCCGGAGGCGGCGGCACCCCAGCCCGGGACAATGATGCCCAGGCTCGGTGGGGACCGGGTGGCGACGGCACCGAGCCTCGTCCCGGCCGCCGCCGCCGTCCTCCTGGGGGCCCTCTGCCTCCCCGGGGCGCCGGCCTCCTCCCTGCTCACAGGTAAGGGGGCGCGGGGGGCGCGGAGCCTACCTGCTTCAGCCACACGCCTTCGGGTCCCCGCGGGGACGGGGGGGACCGGGGGGCTGCGTGTGTCACCGCGTGGTTCGGGGCAGGTGAATGAATGGAGGAGCTGTGCTCCCCCTCCCTCTCTCCCACTTTGTATCCCCCTCTCCACCCCCGGGTTATATTTTATCGATATCTGGGGCATGCAGGGAAACGCTAATTCAATTCCCAGCGCGAGCTCTTAGATTTCGAGAAGTGATTCCAACATGACACAATACCGGCTAATCAGCTCTAGGGCCATAAAGGGATTTCTAATTTGATTCCATTTGACAGTCAGCCTGCTAATTTTGACTCACTTGCCAATTGGCTGTCACGCATTAGGAGGATGCTTGGTTTAGTGCTTGCACTGAGCTCCTGATCCAAGTCCTCGGAGTGTAATGGACAGTCTTCTACTGATTTCAATGAGCTCTGGATCTATCGTTATAGAAGTAGCCTGCTTTGCATGGAGTACTCGTTATTCTCCACACGTCATCTGAGAAGAGAAAAAGCGTCCTTCTTTGCTGTAACTGGGACACAAAGAGAGTCTAGGTTTGTGCACCAGTAAAAGGCCAGTCATTTCCCGGTTCCCTTTGGAATCTTAGAGAAATGCTTAGCATCCTTGATTACTTCAAGTGGGCAAATTGAGGCAGAATTTAAAGTTGAAGGCCAGGAACGGAGCACGGGTTAAATGAGAGTGACAAGGACAGCATCCAAAACCAGATGGGGGAATTGAGATACGTCAATATTTTTTATTTTTTATTTCTCTTTCAGGATCCGTTGCAAAATGTGAAAATGAAGGGGAAATTCTACAGATACCATTTATCACAGACAACCCTTGTATAATGTGTGTTTGCCTGGTAAGTTTGGATTTCAGATAATAAGAACATTCAGGCCTGTACAAAAAGTAACTGCACAAAGAGGGGAATATTTTACATAATCAGATCTAGGGTACCTTTGCGGCCTTTACGTAACAAGAGGTTATCTCATCGCTGAGCTAATGGAAAGTAATCCAATCCATGATCTGGCAATCATTTCTTTGATGTTAAAACTCTCAGGCACAAAGTTATATGTGACTTTAATATGACATTGTGAAGTTGCATATATTGTGTGAATTCAGAGTGAGAACTGTTCTCACAAAGTCAGAGGCAGTCGCAGAAACCTTCGGCTGTAGCTCACAGAAGAGGGTGAAAGGTAGGGTTAGGAAATGCTGGTGCCTGCAGCTGCCACGTGCTCGATTTTGCACGCCAACAGCTGAGGAGCTGGCACAGGAGCGCAAGGTGAAGGATACGACATGGCTATACGTGCTGTAATGCAAAGAGAGTGAAAGAACAGGTCATGCTTTTATCAAAAAAGCATCCCAGGATTTTTTATTCCCAGGATGGCACTGGCTATTGTGCTGGGAATGCAGTAGTTAATACGTTTCGGGGAGAAACATTCCCTTTTCTTTTAACTTTGCATCACAGTTAAGCATTTTGGGAGCAATTCAGCTGGACAAGTCAACACTTAGGAGTTATTGAAAAATAGTTATTCTAAGTAAAACTTTGCACAATATAGTTAAGAGAAAGCCATAAGCGTTCACTTGCTGTTGGATGCAAAGAGAAGTATAGACCAGCAAGCACTACATTTTACATTTGGGAAGTTACAGAGTAACTCAATGTACAGAATCTTTCCTACTTTAGGACTGAAACATCGAGAACCCTCCACTTCTATTATTGCTATAAATAAAATTATCATTAGCCAACATAATTATAAGCCTGTAAGAGACTTAAAGAATTGTTTCAGACTGCATTTTAGAAAGCAATTTTGGCAATTGTAATCCTAAGCCTGCTGAGTTTGATGCGTGTCACTGCACTGACTTCTGTAGATTTTAAGTGAGGCCCAATGATAACTTTTTAGCTAACAGTGATAAAGAATAAATTATTGATTCTTCTGAGTAGAGCCGGGTGGGGAAAGGAGGAGCGTGGGATGTGGTGAGTAGAGAAATCAAAGGGAAAACAAAAAAAGACATGAAGCTGTGTTTTATCATGGATCACCTTCCCAAATATGTCTGCCACCACTCTTGCTAATGGAAGCTGGTGTTAACCAGCGAGGAAGCAATTTATCTGTGAAGGAGCAGAAGTTCAGTCTTGGGCATCAGGGCAATAATGCATCAGGGTAAAATTCTTATATTTATAGATCTCTCTAGACCTTGGCTTATTAAATCAATGAGCACCCTTTTAGTGCACAAATATGAAGAAGTGCAAAAAACATTGGATGTAAGAACTCTAAATCTTTGTGGTTTGTAGGCTATGCTTTAGGGAAATGGCAAGTGAGGGTATTTGGTTCCCTTTAACACAAGAAAGATACCACATTCTCTTAGGAATACGGATGCATAATGAGTTACTGCAGTTACCTGCGTTGGATACACTCTATTTTATTTCTGCCAAAGGATAAATGTGATCTCTCTTTCTTAAGTTAGAAGCAGGGAGACCTGGCAGAGGAGAAGGAAACTGGTGTGGAGATACTGACTTTAACACTGTGCAGCATCCGAAGCAATTGTTTATTGGACAGCCGATTGCTGAAACCTTTGTTCAGGCCTGCCACAAGGGAAAAGATCAATTTTACAGGACTGAGGAGAGCAGAAAGAAAAGAATTAATGTGGTGATTTGTGAGCAGGAGGGAAAAGAGAACCAGGTTTCCTTCCACCCAACTAGAAATATTGATTGTTTAACAGTGATTCAGTGAGGAACTTTCTCTGGAAGACTGATCATCCTCTACAAGGGCAAACCTGATGGATATCCATATTGTAAGAAGCAAGCAATTAAAAAGAGAACTTAATCAGTTGTTCTGGGAAGAAAGCAATTGCTGCCCAAGAAGAGACAGAAAATTCTACAAAGGGCACTTGTCTTAAACACAACAATAAAGAAAATAACTGAAAAACTGGATTGGATAATGACAGGTCTCCTCTTGTGGTGATACCTTTCCATAACTGCAAGCTGTCATAAAGAACTACGCTAGTTATGGAAATCTGAATGGCTCTGAGAAGAAAAGGAGTATCTAAATAATGTCCTTCCAGGTCTTTGCCACCTCAGAAATGAGAGAAGACTCAACTGAAATGCTGGAAACTAATCATCAAAAGTTTTGCAGAACTGACTCTGCAGGTTGTGGTCTGTAGAGCACAGGGATGCATCCTAGCAAGGGAGAAAGAGGGAAGCAGCATGAGCAAAGCAGTCTCCAGCTCAGTTTCTCTTAACAGGCTAAATTAGTTGGGAGGGCAAAGGAAGGTATAAGACTCTAAGAGCAAATGTGGTAAAAACTGGAAACTCTTAGTTTATGAATAAGTTGCCATAACTCAACAAAGTCTGTAAAGTGCAATTACAAATGTAATTCCTTATATACCACTGAGAAGCCTTGGTAGAAAGACCAAAAAGAAAAGTTGTCTATTCTCATTGATTAGCGGAGACCAAGTGGACTGATTTTCATGGTAGGAACATGAACAAGAATATAACAAGTAGAACAGACGCTGGCTTCTGAGGGTGCTGCTTTACGAAAGCTTGTAGGTCCTGTTTGAGCGTTATTGGTAGCAAAAACCCCTGAACCTTGAATACAAAAGGGACACTGGTGGGGATCTTCTACAGGCAGCCAAGTCTAGTTACCAAATGAGATAAGTTCACTCATGAGCATCTGCTGTAACGTGTGGAAAGAGAAGTTGTGGTGATATGGGATTTCAGAGTGGAGAATGTGCTGGAGATTTTGTGTGCAGCACATAGTAAATAATTCACTTCTAAAGTATAGGTAATGCTTTTCTAATAAAAAGGCACTGTAACCACCATGCAATAACACTGTTTTGGACATCCTCACTTCTCAAACTGAAACATGGATTGCGCGGAACGACACTGGTGCTTGCCCTTAATATAAGGAAAGAGAGGTAAGACTAAGAGTGTGTGTATGTACACTGTAGCTCTGTATGTGAGAAAAATCAGCAGAACAAGCCACTACAGTTAATACTAGACTTTTCATTTTGTGATGATTTCAAGTGATGATAAGATCAGAAGTATGTTTTGGTTATGACTATGCAATTTTGCACAGAATTAATTGGATGAAAATCTGTAGTTAGTGATACAGAAGAAATAAGACTAATATCCTGTGATCCCTCAGTCAAACTGTTATGAAGCTGCAGGACATAGAAATATTTTCTTGTAGGAAAGATGAGAACTAATAAAATCATTGCAAGCTTTTACCTCTTAGTTAAGGCTGATAAAGTTCTTTCAGCTTTTGCCTATTGAGTGTGATTACTTGTTATGGTAAGTTTTGACAAGATCAAAATCTGGAGATCCCTATGTTATAAATTATATGTCTTTGCTTTTATGGTCATAATGCCCATAAAAATGGTCATTTTAAACATTTTAAACATTTGCCATAAAGCAATAGTTTCAATATGAGCTTTTACAATTACACTTTACTGCTGTTATATTGCTGTCCAAGTAATCATCTCTAAGCACTTAATAAACATGGATGAATTTGGTCTCTAAAGAAATGATCATTAATTACAGCTGTCTGCAAGAAGTGGCTTTTTTCTCTGTGTGTGTGTGTGTGTGCGTGTGTAGAAAAACATCAAACTCAGAGACTGTGGTTTATCCACAAGGAATTTCTTATGGGACTGTGATGAAAGCTCAGGTCTCCTAACTCCTGCTCTAATGGCTTGGCTACAAAACCATCCCCTTTCACTTCATGCACTTGCACTTTATGAGTGGATGTGGGTGGTATAATCACAGTATTAATAGATTAATTTTCTTTTCGTCTGTCTGACAATGGGCAGGCTGTGCCCATTTTTTGTACCAGGTTTTTGGCATCTGCTCTCCTGAACTTGTTCTAAGACGTGGATGAGCAAAGGCAAATTAAAGCTGACTTTTTGATCCAGAGGTTTTGAGAACTGTGATTTATGTCTTTACTAGAGCTAGTGTGCCTTTGGTCTTGTGCCCACTTCCACTTTGAATGTCTGTGGTTCTGCATCTCTGAGGAGATATGTTATCTCTGGAAAGCTATCACATCACCTGGCTTTCCATAGGGTTTGAGATACTGGAATAGCACAAAGCAGGCTGAAGGCAACTGGAAGTACCTGCTTTCTTGTGTGTTCACGTTATATGCTCTTATACGCAGAAGCTGGAGAAAGTGCTGGCATCCTTGATACTTAGAACTAATGATTATAATGGACACATGGAAGTTTTGTTGGAAAATTGTTGTTTTGAAGTTAGGCCATATAAAGAGTTCAGGCAGTCCTGCTTGTGAAGTGCCACTGTAGTATACCATGGTAGTATACCATGTAGTATACCACTGTAGTATACCATGGTTGACTGGCCCATTGCAACCACATTCGTAGCTCAGGACTTCTCAGATGCAGGGATGGAAAAGATTCCTGTAAGCTGCAGCAAGCTCTGTATCAAGGGAAGGTGGACAATGGAAAGGAAATACTGGATGTAACAAGCAGCGAAAAGGACTATGCAAACCAACTCTCTGAAGAAAAAAAATATTTTTGCCAAAGAGAAAAAAAGACAGGAACTATTATTTCATATAATTATGTGGTCCTTGACAGTAGGAAAAATGAATGTTAGAGAACATATGATTGTGAAGTTATTTTTTGCTTAGTGGTCAGTAGTTAGAAAAATCTCATGTTCTGCTGGTTTAGAAAATCAAAGTGGTGAAACTGCGGGTTATGAAGTTGAATGAAAATGTCTGGGTTTTAACGAATCTGTCTGAATTGGCATGAGGTTTATAGGTAAAAACATATAATCTTGATAGTATTCAAAATAGAATTATATTGATTGAGTTTGAGTAATAGATTCTTTTATTCCAGTCATTAAATGCTTTAAGACTGCAAGGGATTATAACTAGACAACCTAATGCAAAAATTCTCCTCTAAAATATTCTCACACATCTGTGGAAAAATGTGTTTATATCAATCCATAGGAGCATTTTATACACCTTCCACAGTCTGGGGAAACCAAACTCTTCGTGTCTGGCAGATGCAGATCTTTGTATTTCTGATGTGAAAGTATTATGCTGAGAGTAACAGAGGCCTGATTGAATTTGTGCTAATAGAAAATGAACTTTATAAATGTGAAAATTTACCACATTTTGGTAAGTTTTGGACTTTTTGTAGTGCAGATAAATACTGAGGATTTTGAAATGTCAAGGGGAAAATGCTATTAATGGAGAATCAGGGGAACATTTGATTACATTTCTTTTATATGTGTGTGAGCATATAAAATAGGCATGGAATATTTTAAGTTCAACTTTGGTACAGCACAGTAAATGACCAAATGCAGTAGAGTTTTTGTTGGTACAGCTTTTTGGCTGGAAGGTATCTAAAACTCAAAATAGAAGTAGTCTCACACCTGATATTATAGCATTTTCTTTCAAGAAATATATACTTCAACATACGCGTGGAAAAGACATAAAAATGCTACAGTCCGTCGGAAATAGGTGAAATGAGAACCTGTATATAATTACAGGATGAAAATGTAAATACCCCACAGAACTGACTTAGCCTGAATTAAGCTTCTGAGTGCAGAGTGTTTTGAAGGTGAGATGAGCTCAGCAGTGACAATGATGATAGGTGGTAGTGGTGAAGAGAGCTGTGCCATTTTGTGCTCATGTATCATCATCTGCATGAACCCTGAACATTTTGCCAGAAGCAAGCAGCGATCCAAGAATAACCTGTTCACCGGCCAGTGGTGGATGTAGTTTTAAAATGAATGGATCAAAAATGCCAGCTGAAAGTGATAGGTGAGAAGCCAGGAACTGCAAGGAAATAGATAAGTGCACCTTAGGTAATGGTGTCCTGCACATTGCAAGAGCTTATCTCAGTTTGGCAGAAAATCATTCTTTTGTCAGGAGAATGAACGGTTTTATCTTCAGTGTGTTCTGCGGAGAGAAAGTCTTTTTTTTTTTTTTTTTCCTAAATACTTTAGAACAAAGTGAGTTATGTAAAGAAACAGCTGATAAAAGCCAGTGGTGATTGTGACAAACCACATCTAAAAGAGTGCCATTCCCCACCACTTTTCCCTTCCCCCTTTCCCTCATGCCTGCACCTCAAACTTGCCAACTGCACCTGAGGAGTGGTAATCATATGTCTCAACCTTTTATCACCAAAATCCAGAACAGAAGGAAATAAATGTGAGCCAGAAAGTGTAACCAAGTGTTGGAAACTTGAGAAAAGTTTGGAGACAGGAGCTCAGGAAACAAGAAATCAGAGTTTTGCTTGGCATAAGTTTTATTCAGCTAGAAACATCATTCTGTAGTTTAAATTTCCGCTTTTAAATCCAAATGTGCAATGTAGAATTTGACCTTTGGTCACAAAAAAATTATGTTAAATTTGTCATTATAAGATGTAGTGTTCTACCTAGCTTGAACCAACTGGGTAGTGAAACCAAGTGCAACAAACCAAAAAATAGAAGAAAGAACCTCTGTCCCGGTCCTCCTTGTACCCTGTAAAAGACCCAACTCCTCATTACAGGTTAAAGCAAGAAAGCTACTAGATTTGCTAGGATTCTTTACCTATAACATAGCTGATTTCTGTGGCACAATACACAAGCTAAAAATGCATAACTAGCCTGAGAGCAAGTGTTTGACACATGTTCAGTGAAGATGGCAGTGTTTTCGTACATCAGGATTCAATTGTTGTTGCGTCAAGGTATAATGCAGCCCAGATGACTTTTAGTGGAGTAGTGCATATTTAAAAAAAAAAAATCATCAAACAATTCTTTCATACCTATTTTATTTAATATAATTTCAATAGTTTACATACATCAACTACAGAATCTACCAAGACTGCATCTTCTTTCAATTTAAATATTCTTGGTCTTTATTACTGCATAATATAATCAGCTTTCTCTTCACCCACAAAAATAACAAACAAAGAGACAAAAAAGCCTAAGATATAGTAGTGTACTGGTAGTTTTCAACCCCATACTACTGCAAAAGAGAGTATTGTTTTGATTGGTGTTTAAAGGGTTCCTGGAACACCAAACATGCCCCAGCATGATGAAAGCTTTATTAGTTTTTATCCAATTGAAAAAAAAAAAAGATACAGATATATATGCCATCTCTTAAAGGAGGAGGGGAAAAACAACAACAACGACAAAAAACAAACAAACATAACAACCCCAAAATAAGCTCAGAAAACAAAACAAAACAAACAAAAACAAACAAACAAAACAAAAACAACCAAAAAAAACAACAGATAAAACTCCATGTCTGGTGCAACTGGGTGTCCCATATGTACTTTCTCAGAGAGACCAAGGAACGATACGTGTATATGAAGATTGTTTTGCAAGTGCGAAGTGAGTTGAGTCAAGAGCCTGAGCAGGATAATTATCTGTTCTGGAGGTGACAGTTTTGGTAGCGTCTCCTAAAGTATGACTCATGTAGATTCAGTTCTTAATTAATGTGATGCTTGTGTGTAAGATGACGCTTTGGTCTGAAAATGAGACATAAACTACTGATGGTAGAAGATGGTGCCTCTGGCTTGATCCTCTAGGTTTACATGAGCGGTGTTGAGGCAATGTTCAAGTCAGTGTAGTCCCATATACAGATACGGCCACCCTGACCATGTGAAACATCTCCACGTAATTTTCATTTCTGAGGAATGAATGAATATGGATTGTATAGCTGTGTAATGTGTCTGTGCCATCTGTGTCCCTTTTGAAGTCCACTTGCTGCACATCACTTCACATCCCAGAGCAGTCTCAGAGTGTGCAGGCAGGATTTCTTTCAGAACAAAGCGCTGTGCTGCCCTCAGCCCCACTTCTCCTGCCTGGCCCAGTGGTCCCATCCATCCAGCATTTCCGTGATTTCTATGAAACTGAGCTGCAACAAGGGCTCCAACTGCTACTGGGTGTCCAGCCAGAGGAACAGGCCAGAGCTACTCTGAAGTAAAACCTCTCAAAACACTTGTCGTTCTGGGTGAAATTTGCATATCCCTACATAGGTATGTATGCCCTCTGCTCGTTATGCTTTCTCGTGACATTTATTTTGGAGACACAGTGCACAGTCATATGTGACAGCTTGTGATTAAGCCTTTCTGGAAATCTGCAGGCTTGAAGTGATTTCATGTTGTTTTCAGACCACATGGGCTAGTGAGGAGTTCACTACTTGCACATTTCTGACATAGAGTCAGCTGCGTTGAGCAAACATATATATGCACATAGTGCTGAACTGATTATAGGTCTTGGCAAAACACTCCTGGAAGAGCGCTGGTGATATGTCACTGCAGTGATGATGAAGATCCAATACATCAAGTATGGAAATGAGATTCTCTTTGGTGTAATTAATGGATCAGAGAGCTCAAACACAAAAGAACATATTTAAAATGTATAAATAATATGGGGAAAGTTATGAAGGGCACAAAAATGCCATAAACTAAATGGAAAAATGTAATATAAGTTGCAAATGTCTTTGGAATGTGTCTACAATAAGTGCAAAATGGATCAGCCTAAGTTAAAGCACTTTTTTATTGCCAATAAGAAAAACATTATTAAAGAGCTGGTCCAATATCAAAATGGCATTTTAAAAGCATACGGTTACCTGTATATAGTTTTTATTAGCTTTCAAGTTTCTTCCATTGAGTTGTTAACGGTCTTTTTAAGAATTATGGTCCTGTAAGTGAATGGTTCACAGTGTCAGTATTTCTGGTGTTCTGCTTTGTGCTGCTATATAAAAATAGATATTTTTTTTCCCCACAAAATATCTGGTTTTATTTCCCCATCATGTTTTAATAGAAATTTTTGAGGGAAGAAAAATATTAAGCAACAACCAAAAAATCAAATGAAAATGCAACCTTTTTATATTGAGCTTATGGTCAAATAAAAGGCCATTGTGAAGAAAAAAACAATATTGTATAAAAGCTTTTACCTGTAATACTACTATTAAAATGACTATCGTACGGGTACTTGCTCATTTTGTAACTAATAACTGCTGTAATTACTTCCTCTGAGGCCTCTTGGCCTCTTCATCACATGCATTAAGCTGCAGCTAAAAAGTTCCTAGTCTAACCATTTGTCAGATCTAGCTTTGTGCATAATTTTGCATCCAGCTGTATCAAGTGCTGAGTCCTGTCTCTGAGTACAGCGTGGACCCCATCCCCTCTTGTCATCCTCAGGAGCTGACCTTGTGTGCTTTCTGAGACCTGGATTTTTTGTCTGTTCTTCCCATTTATTTGTTAGACTTCTTTTTCCAGTTTTTGCCTTTTTTCCCTCCATCTTTCCCCCAGTTTTCCCCAGCGTCTGGAATCCTCTTACCTTACATAGTGCTCCAAAATGGGAAATAGGCTGTTAAACTAGGACTGCATACTGCTATCTCACTGAAAAAAAAAAAAAGATAATATGCCTTCACATGCTATGATTTTCATCCTCTTTAGGTGTTACTAGATTAATTTCCTCATCTGTTCCATGCATCAACCTCCTGTCTGTGGTTTTAATTTTTGTATTGTTTCTTCAAGTTTTCAGAGAGGGAGGCGTTATATATTTGTGCCATAAAGTGCTACAGAAAAAGGCATTAATGTTAAATAGCATTGGAGTTGGAACTCTATTTGTTCTTGTTAGCAAAAAGGATGGATGTGTGATAGAACACCACTTAGAAAAAGGATGAAAATGATCTGGTATTTTCATGGACCAACTGAGACCCCAATTTTTCAGAGTCCCTGTTTAAAATAAACCTATTTGCAAAGCTTCAGTGCTAAAGATTGTATCAGGTTTTATTAACTCTGCCTTAGAGCTGCATAGACACAATTATACTCTATTTCACTCTGGAGCAGGTCTACTTCCCATGAAGTGTCTGCAGCCAGTTGCATGGTGGTGGCACTGCCTTGTGTATGCATCAAACCCAGCCTGCAACGTTGAAGCTTCCTGTTGGTTGGACATTTAGGCCCAGGAGGATGCAAACTGATGTGTCCTAGAGCTCCATTCAGGAAGATGAGATTTCTGACAGCACATTGGTTAAAAGTTGTGTGTTTTTTTAACAGTTCCTGGCAACTTCATATTAAATTATGTTAAGTGGCTTCAACGGGAATTGGGTCTGTCCCAGAGTTTGGAACCACCAGAATTTATTCTGGTGGCCAGCAAGAATGACACATTGACATCTGTTTTTCTGGTTTGTTTTAAGAGTTCTCAGTGGCTGAAGAATAATAGACCTTGGACGTCCTGAGGTTGTCTCCTCCTTTTCTGTCTGAGTGGTTGTGCACGGTTGAGGGATAGTGTAGGAGAGAGGAGCTGATAAATCACAGCACTGAGGGCCGCATGATGGTTATGGTTTGGTGGTGCCATTTAGTGAAGTACTACCAGATTGTGCTGCTTGGGAATCATTGGGGCAGGAAGGAACTAGGCAGTGTGGCTAGGCATTAGGTAGGGCTTTTAGCTGAAGGATGGCCTGTGGGACCCAGAATGCTAGTAAGGGCAACTGGCTGTACTAGTACAGGGAGACTGCTGATCATTTGCTTTTCACAGAGAATATTTGCTTCTGCATATGGCAGTGCACGGCTGATCATTTTCACATTTGGCATTTTACCCCCAAATACTCAGCTCTAGGGAGAGCTGGAGCAGTTAATTGGGTTAGGTGGATTGGTGATTCAATCTGGCAAATGCTTTTGATTAAAACAAATGAATAAAATGATGTTGGCAGGCAGAATGCAAAGCATGGAAGCTTTTTAGTCTGTAAACCAAGGGTCGGTGGATGGATTGTTTGCAAAAGCCATGGGTAAAAGAAGGCTGGACAATTAAAATTATGCATTAAAATGTTGTCAGTGCAGCAGAGCAAGAAACCTCTTTAACACAAGTATGGCCAAGGCCTATGATCTAAAAGCATTAAGCATTTCTGGAGAAACTTGCTGATGGGGATATTTAAGATGTAGCATAATACTGATACTGAACCAGAGCTTGTCTGACATGAAAGCAATGAGGAAATAGAAGAAGCATACAATTTGTATAGCTTCTGGAAAAATATCTGTGTTTGTCCAGTTTAACTTGGCAAAGTTTCTTAATCCTCAAGCAAAAACTCTTTGACCCCAAAATCAATCTGTAGTGGAAATTTAAAAAAAAAAAAATAGAGTTCTAGGACATGGTAGTAAGAAATTTGAGTGGTTTTATGTACATGTTGTTACAAGAAGGGTGTGTTTTCTGTGCCTAGAATTGTATATAATTATTTTAGTATAGAATGACTATCTTTGATATTATCAGATTTCTTGGCATAATTAAACCAGTCCACATATGGAAACATACAAAGGTAGGAGCCAAAAAGGGAAAAAGAAAGCAAATCATCTACAACAAAAGGGAGGTTCACTGGAAAGCGGCCAGCTGGAGAGATGATTAGGTAGTTCCAGCCTGTTTGTTGGGCATTGCCTCTTTCATACAAGACAGTGCAAAGACTACTGGTGAGACAGAGCTTTAGTTGAGTCCATGGATGTGACATGACTCCAAGAAAGCTATGTATGACTCTGGAACCAGAGTTGTAAATGGATTTTAAGCATCTTCTGGAAACTTAATATTATTATTGTGTGTTTGTGGACAGCTTGTGGCCATACCCATGAGACTGTTAGCATTAAAGGATCTCGGTTAACCCACTGGCTACTGCTTAGACTGGGCTATTGGGCCAAGCAGCTCATGCTAACTATCTTGTGTCCTCCATTGAGAAGACAACTCAGAACAGGGGTTTCTTACAGCCATCATGCTGAGCAGAGAGCTGATGGGAAGTACTGAGTACAAGGCTGTACTCTGAGCCTTTCTCCATTTTGGGGCCAAGTACCTCATTCTTTGCCATTCAGGTTTCACTGCTCTGACCTGCAGTCACTCATGGATGACAGGAGTATCTCCTCTTATGTTGTACAGTTGAGTAGTTTGAGACTGTGGGAGAAAAACAGCTTGTTGTGAAGTAATGAAATGTTATACTTGTTCCATTGCAGATCAGGCTGTGACTCGGTGATGAGGACGACCTTCTCTTATTGCAGAGTAAGGCACAGTTAATAAAAAAGTTTCTAAGACCTCAGGAGGATACTTCTCAGTTTTCTTCAGTTTAGCCCCAGGTTCTTATTTTTACATGGCACTTAAGTCTCTCATCATAAAGAGTCCTGCTTATGCTAAAGGTGTGAAACCTTTGGATTTTGGACCATCTTTCCTCCTCCCCTGTGGTTTCCCTCCTGGCTGCCTGGGTAGTAGTGCTGCTGCCTGAGCTCTTGCTCTTCAAAGGGAATAGGGCTGTTCCACACAATGAAATCATCTGTGGCTGCCTTTCTAGCACTCTGGACTTCCAGCCAGGCATAATCCCTTTCCTGACATTTGAGTCTCATTAATTGGGTTAACAAGATGTTATCTGCACTCCATACTTATGTAAATATAATCGGCTAGCAAAGATCTTAATGGCACCTGATATATCACACTGCCTTTACATCAAGAGGTACCACTACAGGAGGCGCCTCCAAAAGCAGGTTATGTTCTTGGTCCCATGGGGCCCCTTATAAACCATAAGAAATGCTGGTGGTCAAGGCCAACTGTTCAGATGCCTTTAAAGTGTCCCACTGGTGACTCAAAATCACTTTGTCAAGATGACAAATGGTTTGCGCGTACCCCATTCACCTTATAGTTTCGCTCTAATGTCAGCTCCATTTACTTGTCAGAAACAGTTTTTTATTTGTTGTTGATTTTATTTTTATTTTATTTTATTTACTTCCAGCAGTGCAAGGGGAAAGGAAGGAGTGAAGGGGACACAGGCTGAGAAAAATCTGTGTGCATTGTTCCTATTCAATGTATCGTTATAGTCAAGATTCACCAGCTTTGAACATTCCCGAATCTGTTTGTTTGTAAATGTGCTAAACAGAAAGAAGGGAATTCAAATTTCAGAAGTGAGAACTGTCCCTGCAAGGCAAAGATTATGCAAAAACATGTTTTAACCACTGGATTTTTCAAGCAGAAAGTGGTTGTGCAACATTAGTTTCTTATTTTGGACAGCAAACTTCTTTCCATAGCCACGTTTAAAAATAACCACATAATTAACTGGGCCTACCCAGTACATAGGGCATTGTGCATGTGTCTGTGCTGAAGAGCTCAGCTCAAACCTCTGAACTTGCGTGGGTGGTTTCATTGACTGCAACGGTATTGTCATGTGGCTGAGCGAGCAGTGCTGTGAATGAGGGCTGCTACATCTCGCCCAAAAGCAGCAAGGGCCAGGCCACAAAATATGGTCAAAGTCAACTAAAGGACTGCGAAAGTGACTTTGACAGCTTTGGCTTTTCGTTTCCTCCCAATGACTTCCATATCACTTTTGCTTAGTTCACAAGTCCAAATGTGCTTTTTCTCCTAGTAGCTACAGTGTTGGCTGAAGCTTTGAAAGTCAAAATCTAAACCTGATTTGGCAAGGCGGTTGGTCAAAACAAAGGGGAGTATTTTGACCAACAGTGTATTCCACACTCTTTCTTACAGCAGTAAAGCTTTGCATCCATCAGGAATCTGAGTGGATCTAAAGCAGAGACTTATAGAATGAGATGTGTCACATAAAACATCATTGTGGCGTATCTTTTTCTGACCAAGTTTTCCCATGGCCTCAGCCTTCTTGCACTGGCAGCAACTGGACGAAGATGCTCCCACATATCAATAGTACAGAGTGGCTGCAGCAAAGAGGAGTGAGCCCCTCTGATCTGGAGGCAGCATAAAAAGACCCTGAAAGCTCTTGCCCCCTTCAGACAGTCCTGGCCAAAATGCTCTTGCTCCCTGAATAACCTCTTTTTTTTTTTTTTTTTTCCTCAAATACCACTGTGTAGCACAGGCAAGATTGCATAAGAAAACAAATGCATGGTCAGCACTCAGGGTACTTGCAAGTTCATTAAAACACCAGTGTCTGGAGGCTTCTTGCCGACATAATTTTATAATAGAGAACAGACTCTTGTTGCTTTCTTCTGGGCTACTATTTTTATTTGGTTGTTGTTCCTCAAGCATCTTGGTCCTATTTCAAAACTTACTCCAATTAAGTGAAGAGGGGTTTTTTTGGTGCTTTCCAGTTTAAAAGCTCTGCTCTTACTGTGAAGCTTCTAACAGTCCTTTGGATTATCAAGCTGGGATTGGCAGGGATTTTTTTTTTATTATTATTTTTTTCCGACAAAATAAAATTAAGAAATAAATTGTAGATTGAAAACGTGGAAGAAAATAAAAAATCCTTCCCCTCCACTCCTACCCCCCCAACCCGCCCCCTCCAGCTGAGATCTCGTGTTGCTGCTTCTGGCATGCATCACATCTTTGAGGCTACAGTATCATGAGAAAACTGTCACTTGGTGATGTATTAGGGTAATATATCATGAGAGCATCGTTCCTTTAGAGGATATGGGCAGTAAAAGACATGATTCTGGCCAGACAGAACAGCAGGGGACCTTGCTTTTTTTTCCTTCCCTTTTCTTTAATCTAGCCCTGTTTTTGTGTTGTACAGAAGTGAGTTTCTTCATGGGATATGACTTGTTGCAGAGTAAGTTAGGAGGCCCATTGGGCTTTTTAAACTCTTTAAGAAGTACATGGCCTCAAGGGCTACTTTGTACAAAGTTTTCAGAGCAGGCTCAAACCTAAGACCAGTGTATTTGCCACTATCTAAGTCTCCAATGTAAAGTCTGAGTAAGTAGACGTCAGACACAGAAGGCAATAAAGATACAATGACAGGTAACTATTGTTTGGACAACATATATTTGTAGATTTAGCCCATAAAAATGTGATGAAGTAATTTCTACTATGCATAAATAAAATCATTTTTTTAAATTTAAATTTTATTTAAATTAAATTTAAAGTTATTTAATTTAAATTTAAGTTAAATTTTAAATAAAAGCCAAATTAAGTTTTAATTTACATCAGTAGAAGAGAAATTACCATCAATCAGTATTTGACCTGTAATAGATGTTGTGAACTCATCCAAAAACAGGAATTCTGAACTGATGGACTTATATTTTGATGCTTTTTTTTTTTTTTTCCCCCCCCTCCAATTTCCATCACTTTGCATTCTCTCATTGGCAATAAGTGTGTTGGAAAATTAAATGAGAATAGTCTGTACAACCGGGATGGCAATAGTTAAGAAAAAAGAAGCACCCTGATGGGAGGCTGTATTGATGGGACTAAGTTAATGTTAATTTTTCAGACAGGACAGAACAAAAACACTTTTTTCAGTTGTTGTTGAAAACATAGAAAAGGGAAAAAGATGTGAATTCTAAATGCACGAATCTCATGAATTGCAGAGGTGTGGTCCCCAACAAGAACCTCAGAGTTTGACCCTGGATAACTATTGGTAGTTTTTTGGACTGCAATACAAACTGCTGGGAATTTCTGAAGACCTTGTCTTTTATTGCTAGAAGACGCTCATACGCTATTCTGTTGTCTCATGAAGTTTTGCCTTTAGTTGTGTAGTTAAAGAGATGTAATGCTAGCGACACTTAAAGTGGAGGTGGAGATGGGGAGGTGGAGAGCTAAGAGGCCTGGATCCTGTTCTGGCTTTCTGACTTAATGTGCATTTATGGTCATTTTGTCCAGCTGTGCCAACTTTGTTGATAAGCTCTCTGGAGCAGAGATCTGCTCTTACCATGTGCTGAGGTGATGTCTGATGTTACAGGACCCTGATCCCAGCTGCAGTCTCTGCAGTTGCACTAACACAAGTGAGTGTAGGAGAAGAGCGCCTTCCTTTCACCACATAACAGTGCAGCAGGCTGCTGTCAGGGGAGATCAGGACTGAAGCAGGCCACAGAGGTCACTTTCCTCATGCTGGTAATCATCATTAAACACACTGAAAAAAAGTATCTGTTCAGTCTGTAAGGGGTTGTGAGTGATGTGTCCTGAATGACTTGCACATACTAATGTGTTCCTCACAGTGGTGGGGAACACCCATTTGCGGTGAAATTTGGTGTCATCTTTCAGCAGGGCCTTCGCTTTAATCCCATTTCCTAGGGAGTGGGGAGAGCTCGAATTCAGGAGGTGGTGGCTGGTACCACCACCAAGAGCTGCAGCTTCCTCCTGAGCAGGGAGGACAAAAAAATAGAGATTACAGGGATGAGGGAGTGAATTGGAGGCTACCATGTGCACTGCACAGTAAAGGAAAAAGAGGCCCTTTGGGTTGAACTGATGTATTTTATTCCTGACGAAATACTGTCATTTGCATCTGTCTAATGCAATTCGTGCTGAAGTCTTCGTTGTGTTGTACCATGGGCAAGGCCTTGACGCTGGAAGTACTGAAACGTATGTTTGGCTGCATTGTTGTGAGTTGTACCATTAAAATTAAAGATATGCTTAAAATTAATAGGATTTCTGTCTCTCTACAGTGAAGTGTATGTGCCTTGGTGTTTGTGGGTTTATGTGAGTAAACAAAGACACCTGTATTATTTTGCAGAAAATGGCCACATACGGGAATATCTTTTCCACCTTGAATTTAAAGGAACATTTAGTGTGCTAAACCATTTTTGTTATTGTACCCATAAAATTTGTTTTTGCAAGGAAAAGAAAAATAGATAATTGGAGGAGAACAAGGGAAATGAGTCCTTTTCCTGCCCTCCCTTGACAGTGGTCTGAAATGTCTGCAAACCTCTCTCCTTGGGAAGTGGTGTCTGCTCCCCAAGGCCTAAGTCTACAGTTCCTACTCAGGAAGTGAAACAGTCACTGCAGACAGCAGGCCCACAGCACTTAGCAAGGATTGCCTACTTGCATCAGCTCCACCAGTTAAAGGGAAGTTCGCAAATTGGCCCTGAGACATGAAGTTCCTGTCAAGAGTGCCAAAGGAGAAGGGGTAGCATTTTCAGAAAGTGCCTCAGGATTTGTCTAGACCATGAGTTATGCACGTGTCTGAGCCTGTTCTCGAGTTCAGGTTGGCCCAACATCGGGGGCTGTCTGCACGTAAGCATGGGTGCAGACACGCAGCTGGGAGCCTATGCTCCCCAGTTTTGCTGAGGGACAGAGCCTGTGGCCAGCGCTGGTCCAAACCCTTGCTCCTGTGGCTCATACAGAGCGAGCATGGCTTCATGGACGCTTGTGAGTATGCCCTGGCTGTGTGCAATATCTGGAAGAGAGCCAGCAGTGTGTGGGTGGTGGTGTGCAGTGTGCTTCAACTCGTGCTTCAGCCTGTCCTGCACCTCTCAGTGGGGATGTTGCCTAAGGGACTTGAGTGCACCGGCCTCATTCATTTTAAATGGCTCTTTCTTCTCCCAAGGTCATATGTGCACATCTGAAAGCTGCATCCCAAATTCCCTGGGGGTAGCTTTTGCCATTGTTTGAAAATTGTTATTGTTTTGGAGGATGATCCCACAGGCTTCTTGCAGGAACTTCAGGACACTCTGAGCTACTCAGGGAGGAGGACTCAGTGAGAGTTACTAATGAGCATCATAGAGGTACTGTGATGAATAATGGTCAGAAATGAATGTTTTCAGTATTAGCCATTAATGATAGTTCATACTTCTAGCAAATCTGTCCGTGTGGCTTTTACAATCTCTCTCTGTACAGCCTTTTTTGGTTAAATGACAATTTAAGCATCATTTTTCCTGTTCATCATAAATACCCAATATTCTCAGGATATCAGAAATGCATTTACATAAAAAGGGGGAGGGGGGGAGGGAGGATTTTGCATTGGAAATCAAGCCCCCTGAGAATCCACATCTGCGAGGTCTTCCACAGCCAACAGCCAAGCTGTGGGCTCGCAATACTGTTGACGGGTGTAGCCCTGAAGAAATGAAGTGGATTCCTGATTTTTTTCCTCCAAGCCAAATCCAGGTTGAAAAGAGCCATCCTCCTGGTGGCTGCTGTGAGCCGTCTGGAGCCCAGTGGGGAACCCTGCAGAAAGTTGGCTGCGGCTTCCAAGCTGTGGTTTGGCACTCATCCTCTCTAAGATCCCTGCCAAATATTCAGATTTATTTTTAGTTTTTTTTTTTCTTTTTCTTTTCATGTTGGCATTTTATTTAACTGTACCACATGAGTTTAAGGCTGTTAGTTTGATATATTTTGTCACCAGACTGGGTTATTTTGTGCAGGGGTCTTTGATGGAAGGTAAAAATACGAGGTGCGTGTGGAAGGTGAACAAATTGTGTTGAGAGTGGGTTGCAGTAAAGGCAACATGGGGCAGCAACATCAGTATAAGCTCTGGTTAATGTATCTGTCCTGTACAGGAATTTGACATCACCTTTGCAAGCCAAGTTCAAGAAGAGACCTTTGGTTCCCACTGGCAAAATGTGGGAGACTGGAGAAACATGGGCACCCAACAAAACTTTCTGATCTACCCCCAGGCACATTGAAAAGCAAGTTCTTCGCTGTCAGGCTCTGTGAGGGCAGATGAAGGGTCCAGGGTGATGCTCCAGCACTTTCCTAAGTTTTCCTTTTCTAGGGAGCCTGAGATTTCAGTGCAAAGCCTTTACCGAGTGCTCGCTGGGGAGTTGCGTCAGCTGTGGCAGCATTGTTCTGGATCAGCCTGACCTCTTTTAAAAAATACGTATTTTTCCAACACTAATAAAAGCCTTATCTGAGGTCTTGTGATGTTCTCTCCCTTTCTGTGTGTGTGTGTGCCTGAGCACTAAATTAAAAAAAAAAAATCCCAGATGTGAATCTATAAACCATCTGTTTAAAATAACTATTGTGCAGGACTATAATTAAAAGTTATTTATTATGAATCTTGGGATCCTGTTATGGATTTTGACTGACTCCCAGGTTTCTGATTTAGCAAATGGTTTATGTATTTATGAGCCATGTGTCTCTTCCGCACTTCAGAGTGCCAGAGTGCATGTCCTTTAAACAAAAGGAAAAAAATCCCCTACCCTCCCATAACTGTTGGCTTCTGAATGTTGCCGTCTAAGAAGTTTTCTCTTAAGAACAGCAAAAATCAAAGTATCTGAGAGCTTTCAACAACTCCGTAGACACTGTTGACAACACAGAAGGAGGTTTGGTAATACAGCTCTCCTGCATGCAGCTACTTAGCAACTATCTAATGTATGGCTGGGACAAGTATTGAAATGTTATGCTTACTGGGAGTAGGAGGGGATGCATTTGGAAGGAAAGGATTTGTTGCTAAAGTCCATTTGCTTTCACACTCCCCTCTGCCCTTGTGAAATGGGAGGGAAGGAGGCAGCAAAATTGAAATAAGCAGATGGACAGTACGCATTAAGAGCAATGTTTTGGATGACAGGGCGAAAAAAAAAAAGCTCCTAGTGACAATTGCTCTTTGTTTTATCCCTGTACTTTTACACCCCATGAGCCTGTGAGATCTGCAGTGGATAATGCCTGACTGCAATAGACTAAACAATGATTTACCAGCCCTGTTTTATCTGCTGCTGCTGTCCTATGATGGATCAGCATGGTATTAACCCTTTCCTCCACATCTTCTGGCCTATTTTTCCATGTTTTGCTTGCATAGAGAGTTAGACACCTTAGGCTGGCATCTGACACAGCCAGTTTCTGAGCTGTCTGGGGCTCAACTGCAACAACAGCTTAGAGAGGAGGAGGAACATCAGGTTTGTGAATACCACCCTGCTTCAGGCTTAGCTGTCCTTCTTATGGTGGCAAAGGATTGGCTCTGTTTACCTGGGATACACAGAGCTGATCTTGCAGGCAGGAGGCTGCACCTTTTTCTCCAAAGGACAGAGCTGATCCTGCTTTTTTTTTTTTTTTGGTTGTTGTTGTTTTATTTTGTTTGTCTGTTTGTTTGTTTTCTTTCTTTCTTAAAAGAAAAGTGGGGTAAATGTAGAACCTCGTCTCGTCTCCACCTTTTAGCACTATGCTGTAGCGACTCACTGTTGAGATGGCAATCCAGGTTCGGTGCCTGCCGCCTCTGGAGGCAATTCAAAGACTCATCTCCCACTTTCCCCACAAGTATGTTTGCTGTCAGGACCCATGGCCTTTGGGAGTGTGAGGGACAAGCACCTCTTCTGCTGAAGCTGGGCCACTGAGCAGCAAGTAATTCTAGGTCTACTGGGATATGAATGTGTAGCCTACTGCTAAAGGCACCCTCCGAGGGGTGAGGACCCTTCAGTTCCCAGTGCTGAACCTTGGGCCACTAATGTGCTTTTTGTGGAACAGCTGCTTGATATAAAACTGCCCTCAGCAGCAAGTCATGAACTACAAAATCTTCTGTTCTGAGTTTGGGGTTTAGCCACTGGTGCTGCTGATGATAAGGGAAGAAGAGTGAGATCCAAATTTGGCTGCCCACCCTTGGTTGGCTCAATGGTACCAAACTTCGCAGAGATGATTTCTGATTGAAGTGATCCAGGCCAAATAGGAGACTTTTAGTTTGGAATGCTATCTAGCAAATACCACCTGTTTAAATATATGTGTTAGGGTCATCCTTAGGAAGACTTCCTGTCAAGAAATGATCAACTCAGGATGTACCTTAGGGCAGAGGGAGGCCATGCTTAGGAGAAAAGGGGAGAAGCTAGTTCGGAATTCAGGCTGCAGGAGATGTTTGTCCCAGGAGTCCAACAGCAAGCCTGCCAGAGTTAAGAAGTGTTTGGACAATGCTCTCAGACATATGGTTTAATTTTTAGGTAGTCCTGCATGGAGCCAGGAGTTGGACCTGACAATCCTTGTAGATCCCTTCCAGCTCGGAATATTCTACAATTTTAGGAGGCCCCTGTGAGTCAGGGAACAAAAAGCAATATGGAGCTGTTTTACGCCTTGTTCCTCTTTTTGCCATCCTCAACAGAGATTTCATCCTCAGGAAGTCTGAGTGGCAGCTGCCTGACGAGCCCCACAACATGGGTTCTACCCAGCTCGGTTGGCCCAGAGGGACACCGTGTATTATACATCCCATGGGTCCATGACATGTCCCAGCTAGGTAAATCATGTTCTCCAAAGGAGTATACTACAAACAGGATTTTGCTTTTCCTTCAGACCACTTTCACCGTGCAGAAGACTGTCGTGCACGTAAAGGTAACAGGGTCACTAGGCTTATTAAATCTTTTATTGAACAAATTCTTGTTAAAGAGAGTCAGATCTTAGCAGAACCCTTCAAAATACAGACTGTGCATAGTAGATTCAGTAAAGTTGTTTCTGCTGTCCTTTAGCAGGCTGACATAAGGCAAAATTAGGGACACTATGTTCATGTAAAGAAAATCAGAATTTCACCCTGAATTTCACCTCTAAAAAGAAGTTGCTGAGCCAGTCTTGCTGATGTGGCTGCCTTGTGCCAACCCAAAACTAGAGCACTGTCATAAATTCAGCTTAACTAGCCTGTTAAATTGCATTTATGGTTGCTCTGCAATGCTAGAGTGATGCAAAGCAGCCAGCATGTGTCGGTGACTAGCATTGACCTGTCTCTTTACAGTAGTTGTTCATGTTGCTGCAGCTGCTCTTCAGCCAAGCAGCAATTTAAGGCTACATTCGCATTTACTGATTTCACACTGGCTTGGCTAGAGTTATTCCTCATTTACACTGATAAGACTGGAGAGCCTTTAAAGCTTCCGTCAGATCAGGCAGTGACTTTGAAGAAAATAAACCTCTGATTTTAGACAAAGGGCTGGAGTGTAATAAAAGCTGCGTGTTATCCTTCACAGGCACCTTGAATGAGGCCACAGGGAGCAGAAGAAAAGGACTGGAAAGCATGGTTTAGTTTTATGATTTACATTTTTCTAGCCCTTTAATTTTTTGGTCTCTAATTAAGTCACGAGATTGGGTAAGGGGGGTGCTTACATCTAGTAATGGCCACCTGTGTCACTTAATGAACTGAGCTACTAATTATAGGTGGAGGTTACTTCAGAGGGCTACTTTCAGTCAGGAATTTCAGGAAGCAAAATTTGACTTTAAAAAAACAACAAAACAAAGTATTTGTTTTTTGCCGTTTTTTAAAAGGTAGGGCTATCCAGAACAGTTGGTACCATGGGATAAAGCCAGGCTATAAATGTAATGTTTCCTGTGCTCTTGTGTTCATTGTCATACAACCTATACTGATGTTTCTTAGTATGATCAATGTGCTCTTTGGCCTTCATAATTACTGGCTTTTTGCCGTAGAAAGATGATACTATAATGTACAGTGATTCTACCTGCTTGTATTGCTTCATTGATTCTAAGCATTTTGGGGAGAAAGAGATGAATTACAGTGTTTTCTTTTATAGTACAGTAATAGCCGCCTCTTTTGAAGGACCTCTGGATAGTCAGGTAATACTGCTAGCTAAAAATGATTTTCAGTGCTGCTAGACAGTTTTGTTTTCTCTAAGGTTGCCACCTCTTCTGCATCTGTCTGTCCTTATGTCAGCATGAAAAATGACTCCTGAACTCTGTAGTTCATGGGGCAACACCTCAAGAATATTTTAACAAGCACATCATGTAGCTAGCTGTCTGTCTAAGTAAAGTGGTCTTCAATAGGACACATTTTCTGTACTATGATGTGTAGTGATTATGAGTTACTGTTTTAGTGGGCTTTAAACTCCATTCACTTATGCTCCTGAATAATTCAGAAGCTGTCTTCTACTGCATTCCTTCAAGGGCAGAAAGGTGTTTTCAATCAGATTTCTCCTGAAGCAAGAGAGCAGATTGTTAGGCTCACATAGTATTTTCTGAGTTGCAAGAAACTGAGCAGTGGATTTGATTTATATAGAATATCTTTTTTCTTTCTTTTTTTTTTTTTCTCCAGAATAAGGAAGTGACATGCAAAAGAGAGAAGTGTCCCACGCTTTCCAAGGAGTGTGCTCTCATCATTAAGCAGAGAGGAGCTTGCTGTGAACGCTGCAAAGGTGTGGTTCTCTTCCTCTTATTTCTGTCTTTTAAAAAATGTTATCAGTTCAAATTTATGTTGCCAGAGACAGGGCAAATTTGGAAGCTTCTCAGCTGGACACCAAAAACTTCAGAAAGACAATAACCACAGTTATAATCCATATATTTAAAAAGCTGATGAAGATTCATAAATTCACATATTCACCTCGTGATTATTAGTTCTTGTGCAATGATAATCCTTTAGAAATACATATTGACTGTACTTTGCTGGTATGTTGTCAGTCTTTCGAGTGATATCTCCTGCTCTAACTTTATTGGAAATATTTTAGTTCAAAATCAAACTGATTATAGTTACAAGCACATAAGAATTCCTCATGTGGTATGTAAGAGGAATCATGCTTGCTATTAACAAAAAGCATAATAATTATTAAGATACAAACAAACCAAATTCTATTAATTTTACTAAATATTTCCTGATTCAAATAATAATATTGTGGATGTTTTTGTTAAAGCCAAAGCAGGCTGCAATCCAAGCATTATGTATCTATTTCTTGACAAACACTGTATCTTGAAAGCTCTTTAGAATGAGCTAATTATCGGATCTCAAATAATAAACAACTTAATTGTTTGAACGTGTATGGTATGCAATTACTATATTAATTCACATGAAAAAATGTGCAAGTAGATTAAGTTGCAAAACAGTCTTTGTATACTGAAAAATCTTTTTTTTTTTTTTAATACTGATCCAGTAAGTAATATTCTATAAAACACTAATTTTGCTGAGAGACTGCTTGCACTGTCCATGAGGTGGAAAATGCTGGATTCAGTCAGCTTTACTTTTCTTTATTTTTCTCTGTTGTGTAATTCCCCAGTGGTGATAGAGTGGTTTTGGGAGGGAGATGGGGTTGGATAAATTGTTGGGAAATGCAAGCGTTTATTGCCTTCCCAGGAGAAATACAAATGCAGGAAAACAGATTACACTGAAATTCACATGGAAGAGACATGATGGATATGTGCTTTTCCTGGATGGCTGTAGGGGTGTGCTAACTGGGCTTTGCTTTGCTTCTGTGCTGCAACTTTAGAATATTATTAGCAAGTCTCAGTCCAAAGATTTGTCTAAAATTCTGGCGCTTGAAAGAAAAGGAAATTAAATGGAAAAAGGGGGGAAAAAAAAGCGTTATGTTTCACAGAATTTTTAGTCATTTTTCACATAAATATAATTTATTTTATCAAGTTGTATTTAGTGTCAGATTTATAGCAAATGATGCCTAAATATTGTTTGATTGTGATGGAGATTAATTCTTCATTTTGATAAAGGAATGCGTAGTTTGTAAATTGCCTGAAAGTTTTGTATGCGTGCATATGCATGTGTGTATTTATGCATACAAAATGATTCTGCATTAAACAAATGTCAGTGTTCCAAAGTTGAAGATACAGGTATTAGTTTGTACAGGCTATTATCATTAGATAGAAATTTTAATTCAGATTCCTTGTAAGATTTTCAGTTTATACTGAATTGGGGTGAGTACCTACAGAACATTGCTAATAGGCTTGAGCCTGGTATCTGCAGATTGGTATGTCTGATATCTCTAACAAGAAAAATAATAAAATTTATACAAAAAAAATAGAGTTAGGAGGCGAATGGGTAATTGTGATGGCAGTGGGAAGTGCTATGTCTTACAAAACTGCTAGAGTCCATTGAAGGGGTCAGTTAAAAATATAGACAGCTGATGTCTTTCTAGATTTCTAATAGGTATCCAACAAGGTTCTTCACCAAAAGCTCCTAAAGAAACTAATCAGTCTCAAGTTTGTAGAGAAACACTTTTTTTTTCCTTTCTGAAAAGTAAAGCTAAATATACACTTGTACAACTACAGCAGTCGCAACACCACACATTGTCACTGGATTGCTCTGGTGCCCTAGGAAAAGACTGATGGAACCACCTTCACTCTGAGGAAGTTTCTTGCTCTCCTGCTCTTCTGAACACTGCTGAAGTTTCTGTTCAGTTCTGTGCAAAAATCTGAAACAAGTGTCCTCTGGGAAGTATTTGGAGAATGAAGGGTGTGAACACCAGCCTGGCTGCGTAGTGCTTCAGCTCCTTTTGGTGTCCCAACAGCTCTCCGGCACTCCCAGTGCGGAGTTCAGCTGCAGCCGAGACTTGGCCCTGCAGCATTTGTTCTCAGTTACTATTTTGTCAGGCTGCCAGAATGCCCATAGGGAACACAGGCAGGAAAAAGGAAACAGTGATTTTTACTAGTTGCATTTCATCTAAACCCGAACAAAACGTTGCAAAGAAAAGACACCAGGGCCTGATGGTGTTTTTTTCTTTTTTTTTTCTTGGCTTAGTTCCCAAAACCTAGAAAGGCTTGATCAGGCCTTATGGGCTATTGCCAGCTCCCTTTGATAGCTTCGGGTCTTCCTACCTTGTGAAGAAATGAATGAATGAGTGAGGTGAATGAATGAATGATTGGCTGCTGTCATTTGAGTACAACATTAGGAGGATAACATCAAGACCAAAGGGTATGTTTCCAGAATTGGTTAGTGTAGGAAGGAAATCACCATGCATGAGTCATTTGTGATATTGCTGCCAGGATATTTTATTCTATTATGGGGAAGGCATGAGGACTGAGTATGTAGGACCAGTATTTCTGATAGCATAAAGCATTCTGGAATTAAGAAATACCATATGCCTGCAGGGGTGTATCCAGCTGAGCTTGTGTTTACAGCTTTGCACACAGGAGAGCCTGAATTGTCGCTAAAGAATTTCTGCAAATTATTGCATGCTGAGCATAAGTCCTTTGCTCCCTTTTGCGTATTTTTATGTGACTTAAATAACTTCTAGCACTTTGTTCCTTTCTGTGAATAAGTCAAAAGGAAAGAAAACAGCAGCAAGTATGGCTTTTGCAATCAGAACGAAAAACAGAATGACATTCACTGTGATGGAAAAACATGTTATCCCTAACATGTTAAGAGATTTGGCTTTAATTAATGTTTTAATCCTCCAGACCAGCAATGTGTTTTAACGCTATTCCTGACTTTCAGCACAGAGGACCTTAGATAGTGAAGTCTGTGGAGCAGGGCACTTTTTCACTGTGTGTTTGTGCAAAGTCTGGAACAGAGAAATGTGGGCCCATGAGTATGGCTCCCTGCTGCAAGGAGAATGCAAACAACTCAGCATAATATTGAAAGCTTTCAGTGAAATTATTCTTCTGACAGATACTTACTGTAGTTTATAAAACATAATATATACCTCTAGCATACCATTCACTTTAAAAGTATTAAAAAAATTAAGCCCTCTTATTACTTTAGCACAGGATAAATAGGCCACTTTTCATCTTTAATTTTATTTAATATGTTTAATGAAAACATATGAGGTCATTGAGCTTATAGAAATAGATTTGGCAACATTTAGTTACTTAGTTGGATGGAGACCTGTCACTTGGATATAGAGCTCTCTGTACCTCCAATAAGTTGTTTGCTCTCTGAACAAGTGGTATTACCAGCTCAGGGCTGGATAAAGCTTGCATTTCTAAAATTGTGCACCACAGTTTACTCTTTTATCCTAAGAGTGTGAATCTTCCATGGATGTGCAAAGACAAAATCAGAGGGTATTTGTTACAACAGGTATGATTTGTTGTTCAGAAGTTTCTTTCAGTTCTTGTATAGAAATTGGCTTTTTATTTTTATTTTATAAGTTAATGAAGTTAGAGGTTCACAAGCTATGATCCATTGATCTGGTGTCTACCAGAGAATGGAGTCACAGCCCAGGCAACAGCAGGGCTAGTTCCCTGGGATATTGAATATCCAAAGCTATCATAGTTAATTGTGCATTTCTTGGAAAGGATATCAAATATTGTGCTTGAGGATTGCAGCCAATTTCAACTATCAGGGCTGGCTTGCAAGGGAAGTTAGAGCAAGGTTATGAGTTTATCACTTTTCTGGCTACTCTACTAATGCCCTGAAGGAGCCACATGTTTGGCATTTAGTTCACCTGTGGACATTCTCAGTATGAGATAGGTGATACCAGTTTGGTGCCCTGTTGTAAGCATCACCAGAGAAGCTTTGTGTGGGACGCTATAACGTACAACAAATCATTCTATGTGCTAAGGCAAGCTCTTAGAGATAAGGATGCAACCTAATCCATGGATGGAAGGGTATAGGCTGGGAAGATAGTCATATATTGTCTTACTAAAATCTTTGTCACTTTTATCTGAATGACCTAGTACCGGCGGAAACTCATTATGGAAAGAGATGGTTTAGGGACCTAATCAAGTCTAACTTTTCTTGTGGCCTTTCACATTACCTCTCAGTCTCTTGCTAATGTGATCCAGCTCTGAGCCAGGAGGCCAGTTTCTTGAGGCTAGGGGTATATGTTCACCTCAGCATTGGCTGTTTCTAACTCTGCATTTCAAGAAAAGACAGGGATTTTGTAGCAGTGACAGTTTCTGAGGACCTCCGTTTGTGGTGTCAGAGTTGGTTACTTCTGGTTATGCCTAAGAAAAGGTCTCTATTTAATCACCACTTCCTGTGATTTAACTCTTCTTAAAAAGGTCTTAGCACATATGTTTCATATCCCTTTGACATCTGCTATACACTTTAGCGTTCAGTAGTGCTTCAAATTTTAGATTTCCTTGTTACCTTGATTACTATAATTCTCCATTTATGTAAGACTTTTTTTTATGATCTGTATTGTCATGTTGTTATAAATACTTTTGCAGTCAAGCATCAGTTACCCAAACTTCTATTGTCACAGAGAAGTTGTTCAGGACAGTTGTATTAGAAAGTAGTATGAGATTTCTGTGGTAATATATGGATGGATTGATACCTTGTGTGTGGCCATTGTGCCCAGTGCAGCAAAGTAGAAGGAAATAAAAGACCAGGAGGAAGGCTTTGCAGGCAACTGTCCTTTTGCATGACGTTGGTCTGGGACAACACTAAATACTTTAGTAGACTATGACTGGAGTAAGAATTTCTTTTACTTTTTAACTCTGAAATTGTAAGGTGTGCTGATTGTAAACGATTTTGCTGGTGTGAGGAAATCAGGTATAAATAAATAAAAATAAATAATATAAATAATTCATGACACCATTCACAGCCATAAGAAGTCACAGTTTTCCAGTTGCCAGGCTTGGCAATTACATTGGGTATTGGATCAGAAACGAACAGCAGCTCTAACTATATGGTATTTTGGATTGCAAAGTTCTTATGGATCCCACAGAATGAATTCTCCCTCCCCCCAGTTGGAATGGGCATCGCTCATTCCAATGGCTATTTTATGCTGCTGTGTTGAACACCCTTTATACGGTGCCTGTGCCTCACAACTATTGGGCATGATAATTGCAATGGGTCAGCTACAAATAGATTTGATTGTTTGCAGTTACAGAGGAAAGAGTTGGATTTTCTCTGTTTAGAGTGAGACTTAAAAAGCATGAGATTTTGTATATGTTTTCATGCTTCAGTGTTGACAAAGGAAGACCAGGATTACTCAATATGAAGTTTAATTTTCTAGTAGCTTTACTAGAAGCTTGTCAATGGCTTTACCATCATTAAGAGATGTGAAAAAAATTATGTATGTGATTCACAGTTCTGTTATTTTGCCCAACAGATTAAATATTGCAGAATGTGCAAGTTATTGTTTGTTTTTGTTTTGTTCATATTTGCTTTTTTTTGTTTTTGCTTGGCTAGAACTGGTATTAGTGCTAGCATGCCTGGATCCTCCCTGAGGATTAATTTATCAAAAACTAAATAAAACATGTCTTCTGACTGTTTTATTTTTCCTGGTTTTTATTTTCCATGCCAATAGGAAGGTTACTTTTTAAATAGAAAGTGGAGGGAAAGCAAGAAAAAAAAAACTAAAAGGAGAAGAAATATGCTAAAAAAATAAGGGATGGGGAGCAAGTCTATTGTGCACCAATCTATCATTTTCTCTTGGGAGAATATGGAAATGACTTGTCTATAAAACTCTCATTAGCCTAAAATAAGCAAAAATCTCTTCTGGAATCTTGTTAAGCAATGTCAAATTGAGTAACAAAAGATTGTTTTTAATGAACTCCTGAGAACACTGGTTGAGTTTTAGCACTACTAAACTGTCTTTTCCAGTCAATTTCCCTCTTTTCATGATACTGCTCTGTGCTTGGGTGTCTGGGGAAGGAAGAGGGTCATTTAAAAACATTACAGGATCTGGAATGATAAATTACTTCCTGATTGTCAACTTGCCCACATGCCAATAATGAAATCTGCTGTAATTTGCATTTTTTTTTTTACTTCAGTAAAAAAGTAACTTCAGTTACTTCAGTTGCATATACAACAATTGACCAACTTCAAAGTATTTGGTGGTTTGGTTTGATTCAGATAAGCAACTTTCAGGTTGCATGTTTATCCAGGACTTATCTGAACTATTTGAGTTGAAGTTGGTAATAGGAACAAAACCTACAACTAACTGAAAGTTAATATTTTACATTAATAAAACACTGTTTGTTCTAAATGAAAGAAGTTTGAAAGACTAAAAAATTAGGACACACACTTTGACTGATAGGAATCACATTAACTCCATTAAAATTGATATAGACCAACAATGTTTAACTTTGTTCCATGTGTAGAATCCTAAAGGTTTTCCTGATGGTGTATGTGTCATGAGATCAAAATTACATATTCATGTTGGCTTTTGGAGTTCCCTTCTTGAAAACCTTCCATCTAGCCTTTTCTTTTAATGTTTTTAAGTAAGTGTTCAGACTGAAGAAAGTGCTTGTCATTTAAGTGATTGTGCTAGACTGTTCTTTTTTGATTTATTATTTTCCCCTGCTCTCCCTTTCAAATGGTAGATGGAGGTAGTAAGTTAATGTACTAACATTTCCAAAGGGAATTAAAATGGCTTTTAGGAACTTTAAGTGTGTTTGGACATACTCTGTTGTAGAAATAGGCATCAGGGCCTTCGCTTAGGTCTTTGGACATGAGTCATGTAACGAATGCTACTTTACAAGCCAAGCATGGTGGTGGACCTTTAACCATGGGTGAGCTAGGATGGCTCAACTAAGCTGGCATGTTGGGGCAGGAGGGTTTCACTCAGCTGAATTTGGGTGAGGCTTGTAGACTTCCATGTTATAATTAGGTGGGTTAGAAAAGAGCAGGTAGATCTTAGCAGGTATCTTCTGGGAGTTTTGTACATTGAAAGTGAGGATCAGAAGAACTAGCTGGTATGTAGGTCTTGTTTCCTTTCCATTTTGAAGAATGGGTGGTGGATATAGCTCTGGTGTTTGCACTGGGCTGCTCTGACTCCCTTACTCAACCTACGTGCCTGTGCCAAAACTCAGAAGCAGTCTCAGTATCCCTACCTCTCCTGAAGACTTTTTGATCCTGGTTTCCCTTTCCAAATTTCACTTTTGCTGCCTGTAAGCTCTCCCTGCCATAGTGATATCTGTTGTGCCATCCACCAGTGCTGACAACACATTTTATCACCAAAGGCTGGTGGGCAGGTGGAACTTGGCTCCCCTTGCTGCTTTCCTCAGACATCGGCTGGTGCTGCAGGGCAGAGGATTTTGTAGCAAAGCTTGGGTATGCACTTCAAGTGAAAGATGTGAGACTGCATGGACACACCACCTTCATGCTTTCTCAGCCAGACTAATCCTTGAACTGAGGATTTCAGTTTAATATGCACATCTGTACACACATATTAGCCCAGGGTCATTAACTTTCTTACAGAGAAAACACTTTACATGAAAGAACATAAGTGGTGAGCAAATATGCAAGGTATTTTGCAGTCAAAATTAGTTTTTAACCTGGGCTGTGGCCCTGCATCATGTTGAAGACTCCAGACCTACGTGGTAAAACATGCTCATGCATGTTCAATAACACAGCTTGTTCCATTTTGAGTACTTGGAGGACAAGCACATGTGTAAATTCTGTCTCAGACTGGGACCAGAATCTCTGTATGGCCTTTTTTTTTTTTTTTTTCAAATTGAGGATGCTAAAATGCTTTGAACAGACTTTGCTTTTTGTCAGGTCTTGTAGTGGGAAGGAAGTGAGACTATGACAAAATTTTGTACAAATCTATGTGGCTTTTTTTGTTTTGTTTTCTTTTGTACAAACATTAATATAGAATTGATATTTTTCAGAATGGGATTTTAAAATGCTTAAGAAGAGCATAGGGCTTCAAATTCTTCTTCTGACATGTTGACATGTGTAACAGCTGACAAAGAGCGTAATTAATATACTGAGAATCTAAACACTTTTTATTATTCAAAATTACTTCATAGAGGCTTTTCTACTTTAAAAAAAAAAGAAAAAAAAGGTGAGATTCAGATCTATATTTCAATATTTATCAAAGGTTCAGTTGCCACAATCAGCTCCTGCACTACTGATCAACTCTTTTAAAAAGATATCTGCTTCAGCTTAGGCAAGTGAAATTGCCAAAGCACCTGCAGAATTCTCTTGTGTCCTTAGCACAGAAAAACTTCTGAATGCTGCAAATACTGAAGTACAAGCCTCCTTTTGTTTAAGGTCTTAACTGGAGGCAGTCAACAAATTTGTAAATAATCTTCATATACCAGGTTCTCTTTAAATTTTTGTTTAAATACAAAATGATTTTGTTTGTATTTGAAGTTCCTCAGCAGTTTGGAGCTGTGACCCTGAAGTTTGCTTGTACACTGGGTTTGAAGATTCACTGGTGTGGGACTGATAACTTGTCTTTATTTTCAGAGGGGTGCAAAATGTAGTCCGAAGCGGTTCAGGACAGGGCACCCTGCACATCAAACAATGACTGTTAGAGTAACTGCTAAGGTTTATGTCTCCATGGCATCATTTGACTGATTTTATTTTTGTGCTTGATGACTCTATGTATATGTCTGTGTTTCAAAGTATCTGGCAGAACTCCTGTTGATTTAATGGGCTTTTTGAACAGGCCCATTTGAATAAAATAGACTAGGAAAAAAAAACTTGCAGCAGTAAAAGGAAAATGGGCATTTTTCCTGCAGAAAGTGGGGTATGTATTGCTTTTAAAATTTTTGTTCAGAAACACTTTGGCTTTCCAAAAAATTAAGTTTTAATTGGAACAATTTTGCATTATTAAACAAGCTTTCTTAATGAATACTTTATTTTCACTTAATAAACCTTTGCTGTTTTTGTCTTTTTTTTTTTCCTGGTGAGGTATTTTATTCTTCTCACTTTTTCCTTTTGATTCTCGCTTTTGCAAAATATCTGAAAATGGTGAAAAGAGTGGGAAGGAACTAGTATAAACATGTAATCAAAAATATGAAAAATCATTATGTATGTATTTTTTCCAAAAGGCTTTAATGAAACTTCATTTTGCACAAAAATTGTGTGCAGAGCCTGTGCATGGGTGAACCAACCTGTTAACAAAGTTGTGATATTACACACAAAGAGACATGAAGCTAAAACCTGTGGAACTCCAAAATGTCCTTGCTCACCACCCACATGGAAGAGCTTGTTGGCTTTTAGTTTACATGGATGTTTATACCTTCCTTCATGAAAGTAGGAAGGCATAAAGGAGGGGTAGTGCTGCTGATGTCAGTGCACCCATGCTGAGCTGAACTGTCTGAAGAGCTCTCTCAGGGGGTTTGGTTAATGGATAGGGATGAGCTGGGTGATGGGCACTCCTGGATCTTCTCTCACCCTCTCTCCTCCCTCTCCCTCCTCCACTACAGCGGTAGCTGAACAGTCCCTGAACAGGCTGCTGAATTGCCACTGACTCACCTTTTTATGCTGTTTTGTTGCTGATTTTGGTTTGTTTTGAATGGTCAAAATTTGTAAGCAGCCTGGCCAGTCATGCACCTGGAGCAGATGTCCAGGGGGCTGCTGCCAGCTCTCCCAGGGCACGATTGTGCATGTCAGACCGAGCTCTCTGCTCTGCCTCTTCTGGTAACCCCAGGGAGAGGATAGGACATGTTTGGGATGCTGCTCTGTGATCCTCATCAGCAGCCTTCCAGGGGATCACTGCATTCAACCGGGTTAATGTGGTTTTGTCTCTTCCTCTAGATTGCAGTTTTGGAGGAAAGACATACAACAGCTCTATGAAATGGCACCTCCCTAACAATCCCTGTATTACATACCAGTGCCAGGTAAGGATGTTGTGAGCACCACAGTAATTGAGTTGTGAGCTTTTCCCATAGAACTCTGAGCCTTTTTCATCCAATCCAAATAACCAGAAATATTTTATAACCAAAGCACAATAGGGGCTTTGCATTTAAAGCAGCTTAAATCCAGTCATATGTGGCCTGCTACAAGCAGACATTCAGAAGGGTAGGTTGTACATGACCTGAGCACTGTGATAGCCAAACAATGCTGAATGAGTGGTACAAAGCAGTGACATTTCCTGCTGTCTCAATCTTGAAATAATTCCTCCTTTTTCAGCATGGTAAGCCTTTTCTGAGATACAGGTTATTATTTTAATAATTGGATACTTTTGTGTGTATGTGTCCATGGGTTTTACCTGGAATGTTCTTTAAGAGAAACCCATAGCTAAATCTTTTCTTTTCTTGGGCTTCTGCACTGTTAACACAGTGATATTTTTGGTAGCTTGTCTATCTGTAACTGTAACGTTTACAAGATTGTCCATTTCCAGGCACAAAACAAGTAATTAAGTAATCTTAGTTTCTGTCTGTGAGTAAAGCTGTGATTTCTGCTGATAACTTGATCCAATTTTAGTAATAGCACTCAGGCAGCTACTAAGAATTACAACCATTAGAAACAGGAGAGATGACTGAGTTTGAAGAGCTTCCACAAACAGGATAAATGGTTTCAAGATTTTTCTTTCTGTGATACTTCTACTCTATGAAACCCACACATGCTTTTAAAGATGGGTACACTGAGAAGAAGCATTCTGTCTCCTTGCACTTAATGAGAAGATACTCAAAGCTTGAATTTAGGTACTCTGACTGCTACTAGCTACATGAAATTAGCAATTCTTTATTGCTTGTTTCTGTGTCTAAATGCACATCTGGGTAATCCTGTTTACCCTGGACCTGTACATTTAAAAAAGCAGGTTTCCCTTGCCTCCAAGTGCAAAGCTGCAAGCAACAAAAAACCAGAGCAACCTTTTGTGCACAGATCCTCACACCTAGGTTTGTTCAGGAGGACTTTGACTCCTTAAACAAGAAGTACAGGAAATGTTAATTTACTAATACTTATCAGGAGAAGCATCAAAGATAAGTGTCTCCCCTCTACAGAACAAAATGCGTTTATCTGCTTTCTAGGTCTTTTTTCCTCCAAGGGGAGAGGGGGAGGATGCCTTGTGTCTGGTCTGTTTCCACCAAAGCTGCATGGCAGATTGCTGAGGATGTCTGATAAAGCAGGATTCCTTCTCCTAAGAAGGTGCTTGCTTTCTTACCTGATGCATTTTAAGGCAAATCCTGCATCCGGAGTCAGGGAGACCCAAGTGGATCTTTTGGCTGTGAATTAACCTGAATCCTGATACCAGGCAGCAGCTACACAAAGAAAAGAGGCTTTGAAATCCAGCTCTCCATGGCATCCTCCATGCTGTAACTGTACAGCTAATAATAGTGGAGTTTTGCTTCTTAAAGCATCCACAACAATAACAATAAACATGTCCGATCTGCTCTTTTGCAGGAGGGAGTGATAATAGAGTCAGAGGTACAGTGCGTTGTTCATTGCAAAAACCCATCCAAAGTTGCAGGGATGTGTTGTCCTATCTGTCCAGGTGAGACTTCATTGGGAGATGCTGTTCCATGTGTGCAACTGTATTTGTAACGATAACCTTTATTACCTGGGATGTTTGTCTAACTCCGTTATATTTGACCAGTTACTAAAATGCAGGCTGCTTCAACACAATGTGGTAAATGATACAAGAGCATGCTTAATATTTTTTAGTAGAGGATATACAGCCTGTGAAATCGACTGCCTGTGGCAACGGCCACATGTCTTTACATTATTTTTTCAGAAGGTCAGTCTGCTGGTTTTCCCTGGCTGATAACTGGGGTTTTGTTAGTAGGGGAAGTATAAGAGTAACCCTAAGAGAGAAGATTGATTTTTTGAAGGATAGTGTGAGTGGGTTGGCTTTGCGAAGCACAGTGGCAAATTAACCTGGTTTTATTACTAACTTGGTTTTAACAGTTTGGTTTTTTTAGGCAAGCACTGCTCCTGTTGTGGTATAATGGATTTATTGCATTTTAATTTGTTATCAATTCTGCCAACATCTAATATAAACTCGGAGTAAGAAGGAGTAAGTAAGAAAAAGCAAATACCTTAGAAAAGTGTTTCAAAGCTGCTTTTAATGGAAGACCTGACTTAGCCTTGCCTTCATTGGTACAAATTCATCTTCTATAGAAGGATGCTGTCTTTCCCAAAAAGGTATTTTGGGGGTCTCAAGGCCTTTGTAAAGGCTTCTGAAGTGGTTTGTGTCAGAGAGGATGTAAGATTTACTTTTCATATATTGTCCTGTGGAAGGGTGTGCAACAGTAAAAAGGCAGTGTGCTATCCTGAGCTAAACTTACTCAAATGCTGTTTTCCAGGTTGTATATTTGAAGGGAGACATTACAATGAAGGAGAAGAATTTAGGCCTGAAGGAAATAAATGTACCAAATGCTCTTGTATTGTAAGTATTTGCCTTTTGGCAGTTTATCTCCCTGTATGAACTTCAAAAGGCACATTATTATTGTCATAACAAAACAAAAAAATATAAGGAATTCAACACTACCGTGTGTTCTTCTCTCCTCTTGCGTTTAAGCTTTCTATTGAAGATTTATTTCTGCACTAATATATTGTGTATCTCATATTTGCAGTTTATCATCTTTTTTTGTGACCGTACACTGTGTGCAAACAGGGCATGGTATTTGAGAACAGGTTGATGTGGTAAATTAGTGATCCTTTTTTTATGATAGGATCATGCAGGGAACAAAATGCTTTTTGGTTTCCATCTATTGATCAACATTTACTAGATGTTTCCTTAAACTGATCTTTTGAAAGGATTTCTTTCCACAGCAAGAGTCTTTGCTCTGAATTACTGAGTGAAAGGATGAGGATAGCCTCCCTAGGCTGTCCCACGTGGATTTTGGCTTGATGGTTAATGAAAAGGTCATATCCTGGATTTCATCCTTAACTAGCAACAATATAGAGAGGAAGTAATAATTGCATCCTTTGGGTAATGAGCACACGCTTCTCTTTCACTTCCATTAAGTTAAAAGATAATGCTGTATGAGCTGGGGCAGATAACTTTGACTTCACTGGTGTGATCCGTGAGACCAGTAAATGCAAAGCTCAAATCACTCTTTTGTTGCAATTGATGGGCTGGCTATCAGCAGAAAATGCAGAACTGGGAACTTTACATTCCAGTGGAATGCCACAGAGTCTTATCAGTACCAGGCACAGCTCTCTTGTATCATTAAAACAAAAAATATATACATTAAAAAAAAGGGGGGGGATAAGGGTAGAATTCCAAAATGAGTATGTACTTATACACTTATTTAATGAAGCTGCTGCAGAGAACTTGGACTGTTTTAAGGGAAAACAAGTCCTGCTAATCTGAAAAATTAATTTACACTAAATCATCACTGCTTCTGTGGAGAATTAGGCAGCTCAGGTTGTTTTTTTTTTAAGTTTAATCCTGTAATAATGAAAGCATGTCGTCACACTTGTCACTGTGATATATGCCCCTGGCTCCTGCTCTGCCAAATGCCTGCTGTCCCAAGCAGAGGAGCATGTCTGCCTGCATGCTCGCTGGGTCTCCCTCACCTTTCAGCTGTAGTGGCAAAGCAGCACCTTTACACTGCAGCTCTCCCTGGTGATGCTGCTGAGGGGAAGGCAGGTCTGAGTGGTTAAGAAGTCTGTGGAGGCATGCTTGAATCTTGTGAGGCTGTGCTTTGCTCTTTCCTGAATACTAGACAGATAGTGCCTATTGCCCAGTTGTTGGCATGCCAGTATTTTCTCGATCAATTTTCCTTTGTTCCCTAAATAGCAAAAGCAGCTGTGCCTGGAAGAGCACAGTGGAAGTGTGGTATATCTAGGGGGAGAAAAGATAAAGAAATATAGGCATATAGGGTCAGACCTGAGGGCCCTTCCTTGACAGTAACCAGTCCCATGGACATCAGAGAAGGAAACGCATCAGCTACCGATAGTAAGAGGTTTAAAGCCTCAAGCAAGAGGCTTAATGATCCCTTCTGAGACAGGTGGTGTGACAGTTCTGGATGTTAATGACATCTATATAAAACGTCCACCTTTAAGGCTGAATCTTACAGAGAGCAAAAGAAACAGTGTCTTCTGTGTGTATGCCATACCTGACTCCCCTCTCTCCGTAATTCCTTTTTCTACTACCTCTTGCCAATTTCCTTCAGAATTTGGGCCTATGTTAATTCCTACATAATTTAAATTGGAAGCAAGTAGTGGGCATTCTTAGGGCTATGATAGCTGTTTGCTGTCTGCTTTTGCATTTTGGGAGTGGTTTTCCAGTCGCTCTCTTATCTAAGCAGTTGGTGGATATGCAGATACCAGTGTAGTCCTGTGATATGATGGGAACAGGCTTGTTTGTGATGTGCAGTAACTTGTGCAGGCTTTAATAGATTAAAGGCAGTTTCTCACCCCAGGTTAGATTTCTGGGGTTTGAGGCCGTAACTATTTAGTGAGTATCTCGTGGAAATGTAACAGAGGTAGTGACACAAATCATTGCCAAGGTACTTCAGGGGTGGTGGTGGTGCAAAATACTCTCACTTTATTGTGAATTCTGGATTTTACTTCTGATAAAAAGAAGTGGGGAAAAAAAAGATTCTGGACGCCATAGGCCACCACTGTCCTTGGGGACTGCAGGCAGCATTGAACAGGAAGAAAGGAAAGAGGGAAAGCTGTGGTTTGTTTCCCAGAGAGATGTAGGGCTGTCCCACACTTACTAAATTCATTACAATGAGTAATTACTTACAAAAAGGAATTTTACAGTTACAAAATGATGCGCTCAACACTCTGCATGTGCCAGAAAGACAGGACTGCAGGGCCCAGCCTTCAGAAAGCTCTTTGGTTGTTCAAGTCTGTGGTATTTTCAGCTCAAAGTGGTGCCTACTAGATGCTACTGAGCTCCCAGGGAATGCGAAGTGCCATTAAGATGTCTTTTTGTTGTTTTTAATGCGTATTGTTAGTGCAAATCAGGACAAAGCAGGGATGTCAGGCCTTGAGGTGCCCTGTCTGCACGGAGGCCCCGGCCATAAAGGAAGTGACGGCAGGCTGACGCGTGGGCAGTTTGTTCAATCCTCACCCACCATGCCATCAACTTGTTAGTGTGGTTTCTGCTTACCACCACTTGTGATCCTAGTTATTGTCTACTGAAAGCCAGACCAAACCTACCAGGCTCATTTCACATAGGTCACTGAAACAATCCATTAGCTAATAACTTTTGGGTTGCTACCAAGTCAGGCTGCCCTCGCAGGAGCGACGTGGGGATGAAAGGCTCCGTATTCCATTACCACTTTCCTGAACAATCTACTCCTTAGGGTGACTGAGATTTCTTGCCAAAAATGAAAATGTATCACCTCTCACTCAATGCATATTGCCTGTCAGGAGTGAATGAGCCGGACTTTAGTGACTCTGTTTCTCTGGGGAGATGCATTTGTGTAAGAAAGGTGGACAGGATAATAGGGATCTCCTATCATGTCGGCTGAAACCCAGCTGCCTCACAATAATTCATCTGTCTAGCCTGGTCCTGCTTTTCTTGATAGGCCAGTGGAGTGGTCTAGAGAGAGCTTGGATATTTTCCCTACCATAAGCACCTACTTAAGCAAAGGACTGGCTGTTTTAATCAAGTGTTATTTCTCAGATACTACTTTTATGAGCTCGAGAGTGTGTTTCTGCTTGCGCAGTGAGAGCACTTGGCTTACATGTTTCCTTTCCTACAGCCTGCATTAAAATAGTCAGACTGTGATTATCTTAAATGTTTTCATTTTCTCTTTTGATGTAGCATGTTTGAAAAAGGAAAAAAAGAAAAAAACAACAGAAGGGCAGGAGAGAGAGCCAGAGAGGGAGGGAGGAGAGGAGGCTTGGCAGGAGAGTGACCTTGCATGAGAGTGGTAACCATGGAGAAGCTTATCTTTAAATGGTAGTATCCAAACTCATAACTAGCTCCCTTTGACTGTGGGTGCATTCTCATTCTGATGTTACCCAGACCGTGGGTGCCGCATATTTTGGCATGCGAGGCATGCAGGGGTATGAAGGACCACCATGCTGAGAGCATGCTGTGCTACGGAGGCACCTCCACTGAGGACTGGTCTTCCCCAAAACTCCCAGCTGTGAGCAGTGGGCCGTCCCATTTGGGGAACAATTGGGAGCTGGATTATGGCACTGCTGGGATGGCTGAGGGATGCACGTGTTACCAACAGGCTTGAAAATGGGATGGGTTGTGCTATCCATCTGTCCAGTGGGGAGGCATGTTGTGGGGCTGTCCTCATAGCTGCTTTTCCAAAATGGTGCAAACTGGGTGAAACCTAAAGGGTTGAAAGCAGAGCACAGGGATTTGGATAATGGAATTTAAAAGCAGCCTCATCTCCATGTTCATGCATACACTGGGGGCTTTTCCACTCCTGCACAGAGGGACTCAATGCACACACCATTCCTGGTTTGCAGGTGTATGTGTTGGTCTGTGCAGGAAATGTCTTGTCATTTATGTTCCTGAGTGTTAGGGTGCAAAAACTGCATAATCAAAGTTTTGCACAAAGAAAAGGAAATCACACTGAGAAAATCTGTTCCTAAATCAATGAGTAACAGACGTTGCAATGGCAATAAGTAATGAGAAAGTACATATGCTAGTATTTTGGACACTGAGGGTGGAATTCATCTTGTCTAGCTCCAGCCATTTAGAAGTAATATGTCTAGTCTGAGCTACTTATCTGAGCTCCTCTTCAGTTAATGGGGGGGGGGGGGTGAGAGAGAGAGAGGATGGATTACCCTTGCAGATGCCTATCTTTCTCCACTAACTATAGGGGGAGCCTGCACAGCTCACATGGCTCCTGAGATGGCTGAAGATAACAGGGATGGATTTTGCCCCTGCAGTCAGCTGGGTGATGGAGCACCCTGATACTGTGTTATAATCTTGACTCTACCAGACATTGGGAGCTGCTGGAGTATGTTCTCACAACAACTGATTGCAGGGGATGTTCGCTAGCTGTGGGTACTCTGGTCTATTGGGAAACTCATCATTTAACAGGGGGAGTGTGTAATTGCATGTACCCCCTGCAAAGGCTGGTAAAAATTAAATCCTAACTTTCATCCTTGCTGCAGTGCCAAGTGCCCGTCATCTTGAATTTCCATGTACTTGACGTGCTTTGATACAGCTCCAAATTACCGCAGGTGCTGTCTGCCCCCACTTTGAGGGCTAAAAAATGGAGACAGTCTTAGTAGGGTAGGGATGGGAAAGCAAAGAGTCTTTTGGTAAGAGTAGGGCTTGCTTGCTCAAAGTTAGTGATGTAAAAAGAAGTGGTTGGCTTACAGGTGGATGAAAGTGGAGAGCAGTAAGCATTCAGAAATGAGATATAGAGAGGTCCTCATTGTTTCTCTGAGACTTCATTCTCCCTGCTGCTGTACAGTTTTCTCCAGATTTTTTCATAAGTCCAGAAGGTTTGGTTTTCTATGCTAATAAAAACAGTCTTCCAGGTAGGTGAGGGAGTATGACTGTGCAGGTAGGTGTAGAACGTTAGGGACCTGGTTACATGTTGAACTTCAGCAAGAAAAATAACATGGCACAGACACAAAGACAGTGTCCTATTTTTTCTTTATCTGATTTTCTTCAGACTTAGGAAAATGTACCTTCTTCACTGGGGACTGCACACTACACATGCCATGTCTGAAATATTAAATCTAATTACTTTTGGAAAGACCAAAGTCCAAAATATGGTTTGGACATTTTCTTTAAATAGCGGTTGGAAAATGCTATGAATATTTTTCCCAATTATCTGCATAGCCATTTTAAATCTTCTTTTGATTTCTCCCAAACATTTTTTTCCCTCAAGTAACAGTAATGAAGTAATGAATAAAATTAATCATTTTTTTCTGAACTACAAGTACACTCTGGTGTAGCAAAGCAAGTGTGCATAGTTGAGTGTAATTATTCAGTGTAAATGAGTTGTATTCATAAGCAGTTTGTATTGTTGTGGTGAGGTCTAATTTCCTTCCTCTGCAGATACTTGAATGTCATCCTACGTGTATCCCACCTGCTGAGCTTTCTAGTTTACCTGCTCCGTGTGTGTTCCCAGCTCAGTCTGTTCCTGTACAGAAACCTTTTTAATTTGGTGTGGATTGAAGGAGTCTTTCTGTACTGTGAGAGTCTGTGCCCAGTCCAGGCACATTTCTAGGAGAGCAAAACTACTGAGCAGCTTCCTAAAGATCCAGGTGACTTTTTAAAGATCATGGGCCCAGAACATATGGCATCTTTTTCATATCCCTTTCTTCATCAAAACCCTCTGCTTGATTCCTGAAGGGCAGAAGGGATAGTTCAAAAGTACCTCTCATATTTCAGAAAGCTCCAGGGTCCTCTGGCTTTGCTTCCAGATGCTCTCCCTTTTTCTCTATCGTTTGACATAGGTAGCACTACCTGGTTATTATTTCTGAGATGACATCTATGGACACTAGTAAAAGATTGGTGTCCATTGTGTTTCATGTCCTAAGGATGTGATTCTTCTCCCCAAGAGAAGAGAGTTTGGACTTAAAATTTGTAAGGAAAGATAAAAGGGTTATTTGGCAGATTTCTAAGGGGAATTTTTCCTGTTGGAGGGTGGAAAGGCTGAGGAATTGGAGGAAGAAGCTCTACCTTCATCAGGCTAGTCTTGTTTAGACAGAGACTGTCTTTGCATTTTGATGATCCAAGATGGTATTGTGATGACTAATGAACTTAGTGATACTAGAAGACATGAAAGATTTAAAATTTCCTGGGTACCTGAAGGGCCTAAGTAAGTGCTGGTTAACATCCCCTCATGACTGTGCATTGCATGAACGATCACTGTTGGAGTACAGAGAAAAGGGTACAGAATTTCTTGTTTAAATGAACTGAACACATAGAGCAGGGTGCACATTGCATTCCTAAAGCATATAAAGAAAAAAAAATAAGTTGACCACTTCTAATAATAAAAGCTTATGGCTTGAGTGTAGGTTGCTGTAGTTCTTCAGAGCAGAGGAACAGAGCTTATGCTGTCAGGTGTCTGTTCCCTGTCTTGTTAAAGTTTTCCTAATTAACAGGCTGAGATCGATTGTTCTTACTGACAAAGAAGAATTAAGTACACAGAGCTTTAACAATAATGGAGAGCTGTTAACAGGCAGCCTCTGATGAGGGGACTATTTTTTATTGGCATTGAGCTGCAATGAAGTCTGCAAACATCTCTGCTATAACTCACTCCTTGCAAAGGCAAGAAACTATCATTTAAGGAAAACAGCAGTAAGATGGCAGAAAACAAAGAACCTGGTTAAAGTAAGCAAACAAAAAAAAATTCTGGCCAGGAGGGGATGAAAGGGTTGCACGTGGTTTCAGAAGGTTTCACAAAGGTTTTATGTGAGCCCGCTGTGGTAGTTCTTGTAAGTGGCTTCAAATGGAGTATGTGTGTGGCATCTCATGGGAATGCTTGTGTGCAAAATTGATTTGGGTCTAAAAGATTCCCACAAGTTGTGGTAGGAAGCAGTAAAAGCAATAGCTCGTCAATTAACAGGGCCTTTGTTTGCCAAACATTTTATGAAGAGTCCAGGACCCTTCTGGCTAGTGTTACAATGAAGGAAAGGCTGAGAAGAGCAAGAGGTCTTGGCTTGCATGTTTGTCATCCTTTCAGTTAAAAAAAAAAAAAAGTGGATGTCACAGGTTCGGAGGTTGTTATCGGCTAACAATAGCTAATGCTTTTAAATTGCACACATCCCTCTGTGTCCCAAGGCAAGATATTTTAGTATGTGCAATACTGCTAAATGAATTCACAGAAGAGACTTTAACTGTGTAACACCTTGTTTTCTTTTGCGTGTTTTTTAAGAGGAAAAAAGTTTTGAGACAATACATTGATATATGTGGGGCTTCATATCCATCCCTACCCCCCATAAATATGACATCTGCATGACTTTGGGTACCATATTTATTTACTGAATTGTGCTGTAGCCATTGATCATGCTCATATTTAATGCCTGTTGTAGGAGACATAAAATGAAGTTTGGGATCATTAAGTTTGATTTGCTGTTGAGCTCTAGCATGATTGCCAAATTCCATCTTGCCTTGTTATCAGTCTGCCTACGTTCTCCTTGCTCTCTCCACTAAGTCCTACAACAGGTTTTTTGTTTTCTGCCCTGGAAGCATTGAATGTTGCTAAGGGAGCAAGTTTCCAGCCCTGCCTGATACAACTGTTCTCCCGCTTGGATATGCTATGATTTAACATTTCTTACAATGAACTAGTCATATAGAAAGACTAGTAAAAGTTCCTTGGATTCCATCAACTTTTAAAATATTAATGAACATATAATTTTATTTATTTTCCCATTTAATGACAAGAGGCAAATGCATTGGATAGTAGAAGGGAGAAAAATGGTACCTAACAAATTTGATTTTCAAGATTGTGACAGTCTGAAATATTTTTTTATATAACCTACCCTCTTATGCTGAGAAGCAGGATAGGCAGAATAATTCAGTGAGTATCAAAATAGGTATGGGAAACAGGAAAAAAAAATATGCTTTGAGATATGACAGTGATTTACTTATTCTGCCTTTAACCTGTCAGAAATAAAATTTGACTAGGGGCCAAACTACCATAACATCTTTGGCGCTCAATCTGAAGGAAAGATGCAGAAATCCTTGAGGGCAATTTAGGGTTGGAGTCACAGCAGGACTTGAGCCCCCAGCTTCCATTGTAGGTGCTTAAATACTAAAAGTGGGATGTTAAAAATGTTTTCTAACGCTGGTGATAGAAATTGCCTGGATGTTTAACTTTTTCCCAGGAAGCCCCACTCCCATGCTACCTAAACTTCAGTCCCAAATGTGACTAGAACACCATAAACTTGACAGTCCCAAGCTTCAATAAAAAAAAAGGGGAGTTTTCAGCTCTCTGCCAGAAGCTTTGTAATGAAGCAGTGACATTTTCCACAGAAAGCAGTCTTTTTCTTTTCTTCTTCTTTATATGGGTATTTAGTGCCATTATTCAATATTTTGTGCTAAAATCATTGAAATAGAAATTTCTTTATTGTCCCTAATTGGGTGTTAGAGCCAATGCAGTTGAAAGTGCAAAATCTGGATTTCCAGAAAATTCAGATCTGATGTTTGAGGTATCTGAGCCCAAAAGAACTGAGTAGCTTGTGTGCTTTGTGTGGTTTCTTTCCCCTTCTTTTCTCCAGAACAGAGCACCAGGAGCTTTTGTGAGTAGGACAGAAGCTGATGTGCCCTTGCCAATAATATCTTTCTTTACGCCGGGGGGGGGCAGGGAAGAAAAGCAAAGCTGGCCTCAGCTCTGAAAGTATAGTGGTGAGTACAGTACTGTTCCTTTTACCATATTCTGCCCAGCACCCAAATATTCAGCACTCTGAAGGAAAAAAAAAATTGAAAATGAAACAATATATGTGAAAATAATTCCAAGAAGCCTAAGGATTTTGTGCTTTTCAGTGCTCAGTCTGTTCTCTGCCTCCTCTCCTAGTTGCAGCATAACTTTTCTTCTTTTGGATGAATCTGAACAGCAATTCTTCCCAGCAATCTCAGTTCCTGATGCACTATTTGCTCTCAGCAGCTAGCTGAACTGCCCTGCTGCTCTCTGTCTTTTGAGGTCAGTTTTTTAATTCCCCAGTGTTGCTGCAATTACCATTCCTCCCCCATCTAGGTGTTTTAGCACTACACTTAAACAAGCATGGGTATGTACATGTCTGGGTACATGCAGGGAGGGAAAATCCTGGGTCTACTACCTCTTTTTTTTGTACACTGCATTTTATAGTTGACGTGTGTGTGAAATCTCTTATCAGTAGTAATTGCAGAGTGCCTGTCACTGTGACTTTGTCTTTTGACTGTGAACATCATTCTTACACAGCAAGCACTTTGTAAAGTAGCTAAGTGGGAATAGGAACCATAAAAGTTGACACCTGGTGGAAACCAACCCAGGCAGGCATTTTCTTTCCCCTTGGTGTTGTTACATTCCTTGCGGTGAGCAGTAATAGCTCTGCCTCCTGAAGTACCGGCTGCAGGTTTTTATGCAGTGTTCAAATGGGCATTTCTTGAAGCTCAAGTGTCTATGCTGTTCAGAGCACACATTCTCACTTCATGAGTATTCAGTGCAGCAGAGATAATAGCAAGCAATTATATAAAATGAAGAGTAAGTTACTGGATAATTTGTGGGCAAAGGGAAGGGATGGAGAACAAACATGTTTGTACATCCACAACAACAAAAATATCATAGACCTAAGTAGCATGTTTGCTGTTATTCACCAGATTTTATTTTTTTCCAGTATTTCTCTGAATCTAGCAAGAGACTAATAAGGATACAATTAATACATGTAGTGACCAAAACCACATTCTGCATTTTTTGTAATGTGTGCCTGAGTTTCTAAGTATCTTATCAGGCTGCCTCTCATTGCTGTTATGCTCTGGGAAACCCTTTATATCAGTCTTTCTTCAAACTTATTGAAAGAGAAAATGGCAAAGGTCTCACGCTAGACTTGGACATTTCCTTCTTGTTCCCTGCTAGAGCTGCTAAGACTTTAGAGAGAAGCCCTGTATATACTGATTATTATTTTTTGATTCCTGCATGATTTTTCATGTAGGGCAAAGGGTTTCAAACAGGGAAGACATTCCCTTCTCAGGAAGTGACAAGGTTTAGCAGATGGGAGCCAAGTCATGCTTAAGAAGGACTTTTTTTTTCCATAATGATGTAGTACTTGTAAAGCAATGCATAAAGCACATGGTGCTTGAAGTATGGCTCAAAATCAGCAGGATGCTGAAGCTGCCTACAGCAAGGCAAGGTGCCAGCTTGCCCACGAAAACCCAGGGGTATCCAGATAGTACAGATAAAAATCTGCCATTTCCAGCTCCCCACACATTCCTTCATCTCTCCCGCAATTTTGAGTTCTTTTTCTAAATGCTTGTGCTTATTAAAGTGGGGAAGCAAGCATGTGTCCTGGAAGTGAACAGATGAAAGCAAAGGCAACAAGTGAAATCGTAATTTCTGGTGTACAGGGTTTACATGGTATTTGTGCTTTTGCCAATGAAATAAACCAGTAATACTGGAAATAGCAGCTTTAACTCAGTATCACAAAAATAATTCTAAAAGCTCATTTGAAATTCATAGTAACTTTTATCAGATGGAACGCTTTCTCCTAAGGATGACACTTGCCCACAGAAGGAAAGCTAAAACAAAATGTAACATACCACACATGCTGAGTCAGAATAGCCTGAAATATTCATATCTAGAACACCAAAAAGCATATATGTGGTTCAACTATGAAATAAATACGAATTTAACATTTATTAAATACGATTTAAGTACACAATCTCTGGGTAGTGCATAACTTTGAATGTATTAAACTGTGCTTGCCCAAATGTTGAACAGTAATTTGGATAAAATTTAGCCTTTATAAAAGCTTGCAAAATTACTGGTTTAATAAATCAGAAGCAAAATGTTGAAAATGTGTAGGAGTGTGGCAACGTGTCTTCAACAGCCAGAGCTGCAGGATGAGGATGTCAGCCCTATGAAATATTAGCAAGCAGTATTTCTTTCTAGTCTCTTGACAGAAATGAAAATGTTTGAGGATTCAGGGCTTCAAAACTTCAGTTAAGAAAAGAAAGCACTAAAAAGAACAGGTTGGAAATCCTGTAGTTTATCATTATGCTCTTAGTTTTAGCTTTCAGATCCAAAATATAAATGTCCTGAAATAAAACCGTGCTGGATACCACCACTTTTACTGGAGTTAAAGTCTTCCCAACATTGGCTTTGAATCCCTGGCCCTAGAGAAGAAGTTTGTTCTATCCCTTTTAAACCTAACTTCACTTAGACTCGTTGTGTCCTTCCTTATTTGAATTAAATAAGCTGAACTTAAAAGGTTAAAATGAGTGTGGTTTTCTGAGATAAAATTGAGATAACATTGCTCATAAAACTGGAATCTGGGTGTGGGTTGGGTGGTATAAAAATGAGAAACTAATTGTGTCCACCGCAAAGTTTTTATCACCTATTGCTAGAACACTGTCAAAACAGCAGCCCACTGTCAAAACAGCAGCATGATGCCTTTGAAGTTTGCTCTGTGCTATCTCTAAATTTTGAAAAAATCTCTAAATTTTGAAAAAGAAATCCATTTTCCATGTAACCCCTCAGATCATGTGATTTCCTAGTTTAATTAGGTTCACTTCAGTGGTGTTAATTCAGGGATAGACTGAATCTTGCGTTCCTAACTTATTGTTTTGTTGCTCGAAAGCAAATACTGGCAGACTTTACAGAAACATTGCGCATAACAGCTTGGAGGCTGAATGGAAAATTTAGCGTAGATGGATTAAAGTAATATAATTTTGGGGAAGAGGAAGAGGGTTTTTTTTTTTAATAATGGAACACTCCCCAGTGAAACATAAAAAGTAGCGTGTGTACGTTCATACATGAGCGCATCTGTTTTGTGTGTTATATCCGCGTGCGCTGGGGTGCTGCCGTGCCGGCGCGTGTCCCCATTGTGTCCTCGTTCCCGCTGCTGGGTGCGCGCCCCCGCCCGGCCGCGTGGTGGCGCAGTCGGGTGCGGGCACTGCACGCTGTTGTCTATCGCCACCTGGCGGCGGCGGCCGGGAGCGCGCCCTGGGGCTGCGGGGCTGGAGCTGAGCCCCCCGGCTGCAAAACGGAGGAAAAAGGAGCTGAAAGTTGGACCGGTTTGCCGGGATGATGCTCTGGTCTGGGATCACGGCCTTTTTTTAAGTGGTCAGCTTAAAAATGCTGTGAGAATGCAGTTGTCATTGCGTGTTCTTGTTTAAAAAAGGCCAGAGGGGCCCATAAATTGAAAATGCAGTCACAGAGCTTTTTTTTTTTTCCATTTTTTTTTTATCTTCAATGAAGACTGAATTGTTAAAATAACTGACTTTCTTGATGTCCAGGTTTAGCAAGGTTATGTCAGCAGTGTCTCTGCGTGCTCAGTACTAGGCAGGTGTAAAAGGAAATCTGTCACATCAAGGTGCATGTGCAATCCAAGACCAAAAATTAGGCAGAGTATCAGGAAGGAAAGCAGCCATTAAACAACCCCACTGACTTTGGTGGAACCTCTCAAAATTACACTTCTAAATACAAATGCTTAGTTAAGAGAGAGTGATGAAAATATCTCCCCTCCCGCCCCCCCCCCCCCCCCCCCCCCCAAAAAAAAAAAAAGTCCACATGTAGCAGACCTAAGGTATTTTCTTTCCTCTTTTCAGCAGAAAATGTGGCTGCAAAAAGTGAAATGTAATTCTGGACAATACAAAAGGAGCAGTTACCCCACATGCAGTTAACTATACCAGCAGACAGGCACTGTGAAGGACTATAAGAAGCTTGACTGTCCCCAAGTAGAAACTGCTAAGTAGAGAAATAGCTCATTATGACTAACTGAACAATTAATCATGATAACGAACATTTAATGAGAACCATATTTGGAGATTTCATCAACTCAATTTCTGCTTAGAGTGAAAATCCAATTTAAATATAATCCCTGGAACTTGAAAGTACTTGGTGTTTTTGTGTTTGAGCTAACTTCCTAGCTGATGATGTTACCGTGTATGCATTTGTACTCAGATGTTTGAGTAATGTTTCTTAATAGTTTTCCTATTCTTTGCTTTCACCTCTCCCAGTAATCATTTCTCTTGTAATGAAACTCAGAGGTTAGCAGGGTAAAACTGTTGGATTTGATTTTTGGTGACAGTGCAGTTTTTGAAATAAACTTTCACATATATAGATTGATTAAAAAAAAAAAAGCAATACTGGGATGACAGGCGTTAATATATGACTTTTGGGCTTCAGCCTAATTAAAATGAAAGGAGAATACAAAGGAAGGAAGCCTAAACAGTTGTGCTCCACTGGGGAGTTTAAAAAGGCAGTATTGAGTTGGATTCCAGTCAGTTGCAAGTTCAAGTTGTTATTTATTATCAAAATGAAGATAAATGAAATCACCAGTCATTAGCTTACAACGTGGAAAGAGCTCTGAAATCTCCCTGCAAATCCCCAAGCAGCTGCAGCAGCTAGCGTGGCTGAACCTAGACTGGAACAGCTAATGGGGTGCGGCCTCTCTCCTGAAGAGTAGCCCATCCTTGTCTGACCATCTTTTTGGCTAACTTGGCTTGCAAGATTGCTTGCACAGTGAAGTGAACTTGTCACCACACAGGATGACTGGGGTGCTGAGCAGAGTTCCTAAATTTGGAGGTGGTGGTTGGCAGGTAGCCACAATTCTGTGTGCATGAGCTGGTCAGCTTTCAAATGGCCACTGAAGCCAGCAGGTGGGGACAAATTTAAGCTATAATGAGTGTTAAATTTTTTAATAGTTGCTCTTTTGTGAGGCTAGGAAAAGAAGAAGGAAGGGAGAAAAGGATTGGAGCCTTTTGCTCCTTGCCACCCTTGTGAACAGACCATAGGTTCTTAGGTAGTAGGCTGGCATTAGGCCTTCCTCTTTTAGATCTAAGGAGAAGCAGGGCCCACAGACAATCAGTCCCCTTATTCTTTTAATTTAACTAACAGGAAGTTCCACCCCCTCAATTAAATACTTAAGTCCTGTGCAAAGTACTAAGACAGTTTAGAAGGAGACAAAATCTGTCTATCCAAAATTCCCATTTTATTTCCCTCATGTCTGAAGGAACACCTGGGGGTGTGGTAGGCAGGGAGCTGAGTGTGAGCCCCCAGCCAGCGTGTCCTGGCAGCGATGGAGGCCAGTGACATCCAGCCCCTATGGGTACAAACATGGCCTGTAGGTCACTGGAAGGGAGCATCCCTCTCTACTCATCACTTTTTAGCCCATATGTGCCTATTGCATTCAGTTTGGGTCCTCCAAGATGTGAAGGATATCTGGAGGGAGTTCAGGGGAGGTCCTAAGGTGGCTGGGACTGGAGATTCTGTCCCATAAGCAGAGGCTGAGGGACAGGGATGGCTCACCCAGGGGAAGAGGTGGCTTCAGGAGGGGCCTGGCAGTGCCCCTCCAACATCTGTAAGGAGGTTACTGAAAAGGCAGAGCAAAGCTCTTCATAGCAGTGCCTGGTGGGAGGGTGAGAGACAATGAACATAATTTGAAACCCTGGAGGTTTGGACTGGATTTAGTGAAAAACCTTTTCCCCCTGCGAATAGTCCTGCATGGGTGCCGGTGCCCAGGATGTTGTTCAGACTCCATCCTTGAAGGTTTTTCAGACCTGTCTGGATATAGCCCTGAGCACATTGGTCCACACTTTGAGCAGGAGGCCAGACAAGACCCCCCATGGCCCCTTTCCACCTGAATTATTCTGTGGTTCTGATTAATTTGATGGTATAATATTATCACTCATGCACCTTCCCCTTAGTTTCTTTAAGCAACCCTTTCAGTTATTCAGTTACAGCTATTTAAACTGCCCAGTTTAATTCCCAACTTTTTTTTTTTTTTTTGATCATGGATGCCCTTGGTAGGACATCCATAGTTTCCACATTCAAGCAGATTGGAGGCGTGTGCTTGGCTATATGGTGCAATAGGTAAAGAAGAGCCTCAGCTGTCTATTAAGACAACTAGGATGGAAAATGGGGTCATCCAAAATGTCTTGGTGTGAAGTTTGTATGAATCATGAAAGGTTGTCCCATTCCAAAGTCTGCATTTTTGTGTATCATTTTTGTAAGAAAATTTTCCTACTTTTAAGACATCCCTCGGTTTTCTAGTACTGTTCCAGCAGATGCCTCAGATATTTTCAAATATACCACTGTTCACTTGACAAAAAAAAGGTGCTATAATATTATATGCCAGGAGGCACTCCAACTTTTCAAGAGTAACTCTCCGTGTGACTCTAACTGGCTTCATTGCCAGTACCCCAAATTGTGGGTGATAATAAAAATGCATTTTTACTGGCTGTCATGAAAAGGGAAGAGAATATAATAATTATATCAGAAAATAGATAAAGCATAGATATATTTAAAGTGAAAAATACAGGAAAACCCATTATTTCACAATAAACATAACTGCATAGCTATTAAAATGTTTCATGAACTTGCAAATGGAGAATTTTTATTCCCTTTTTCCTTTCTTTTCTTTCCCCCTCCTTTCTTTCCCTGTGTCCCTAGTAGAGAAAGATATACCAAATCCCTCAGAAGAAGGTAGCCGCCTGAGTTTCTGCTGGGGGCAGTCCTGACTGACATACTTGATTTCTTATAGGGAGGTTTTTTTGCCTTCCTACAGGAGAATTGTTTTCATCACTGTTTCACTCAAAATTAACCTGATTAAATAGGTGTATGTATATGTGTGTGTGTGTGTATATACACATATATATCTCAGCCTACTTAGCCAGTGTCATGGTATTCTGGATCCTATTTGATTGTTCAGGAGGGCTCTTTCAGCTGCCTTTCTGTTGTATGTGTTGCTGTACTAACCTGGTCAAGTGCTTTGTATATATAAATCCTCAGTTTGTTTGCTCACAGACTGAGGCAGAAGAAAGGTTCATCTGAGCAATTGACTTCTCTCCAGCAGTGGCTTTAAGGAGATGTTCATTTAATGTTCCTTGTAATACAATGTATAAAGCTTTACCACTGTTTCATCAGAAGATTATGAGATGCTTACCTCAGGAACGTGCTAATTAAAAGGTATAGTAGAAATATCAGTGATAAAATTTTAGGGAGGACAGATTGAGTTCATCCCTGCAGCATTACATAGAGCCCTATCACCTAGTTACAAGATTCCAGAGGGCCCTCCAGAAACAGGTGAGCAAGAGTGAGGCATTTTAGCTTTGACTGTAGTTAGAAGAAGTGTCACAGGCTTTGCTCTAGGCCTTTCTTCTCCTCTCAGAGTGTGCAGTGGAAGACAGAGGGATGGAGGAAGGCCAGTGCCATCTCAGATAGCAGAAGCTGTGGAGTCTGTCTTCAGGACAGAGGGAAACTGGTTTAACTTGAGAGAAGTGGAAGGTGCCTGAGATTTTGGGGCAGCAGAAGGAGATCATCTTTGATTTCAAAAAAATCTTAATCATGCATTTGGATTATCTCTTTGTATCTTTACTCCACTACTTCAAGTCTGTGTTTTTAAGTAGACTCACTTTTCTAACCTTTGTTTACTCTAGCTGATAGGGCTGGTTCTCAGTGATATGGCATGCATTTGCTGTACGGTGGGGGAAGCTTTAACTGGGGTAATGGGATGCTCACAGCTCTTCAGTACATGACTGCATAGTAGCCAAAGCATGTGAGTGTCTGTCTGCAGCAGCTTTTGGGGTCACTTATGGAGGTGATGTTCCAAAAAGTAGAGAGGAAGAAACGTCTCCCAGTGACCAGCAATAACTGAGAAAACTCTGGCATGTGGCACTAAAGCACTGAATGTGAAGAGAGAATGTGACAAACAGATGTTGGGCTAGTGTTAAATAGCTACAAATGAAAACTGGACAAACATGACAAGTTTTGTGAAATTGCATCCTGCGAGCAGAGCATTGCCTCATGTTAAAGGAAATACTCTAGCAGGTACTCTGGTTGCAGGAGGAACAGGATTAAAAGTTGCATCTGAATTTTCTTGAGTCTAACTGTGGATGGTAAAGCACACTATTTGTAGCTGTTGAAAATGAGATAAATGTTTTCATGTTACTTTAGTGATAGTCCTAATGAAGAAGAATTTTAGGAAGTAGGGAAATGTCCATATGACTTCAACTACAGCTATATCCCTGGACTGGTAACACCTTCTCTGGAAAAAATGGGCATGTGGCCAACCGAGCTTAAGTATGAGCTCACCTTCCACTGGGACTGCCCGTCCTGCTTTCCTGAAAAGCATCTGCATGCAAGGCTTATTCACAGTGCTCTCTCCTTGGTTGTGGCTTGTCCTGTTGGAGACAGAAGAGGAAGCTTGATCTGGCTTCACACCTTATCCTTTCTCCCCACATGAAGGTAGGCAAGGAGCCAGAAGGAGAGCAGCTAAATACATTTCATGCTGAAACACTTAATATCTACACATTTTCCCAGGGAGCATGGCTTTTCCCTTTTCTTGCATGATATTTTCATGATGCTGAACATTGTCCATTAATCTAAACGTGGAAAATTCTCAAAACACAGGAAATGTATTAGAAGAACAAATCATTATACTAAGGAATTCAGTAAAAGAATGGTTACTTTTTTTTTTTTTTTCCCCTACTGCTCCTTCTGCAATACAGACTATCAGGAGCAATAGCAGAGATGTATGTAGCCAAGCATGGAAAAAGCAGAGTATGGATGTGTTTAGCTTTCTCTGTTGGTAGAAAGCACATAATTTCTGTGTAATTTGCAATAGCAGAAGGGAAATTGAGAGGTGCCATGAGCTATGGTGTACTGACTTGGAGGGGAGGCAGGATGGGCAGGAGGTGAGCAGACAGAAGTGTGTTTGCCTAGGAAGCTGAACAGAACTTGGTAGAAGAAAGAAGTGAAGCAGCCAGGTACAGAAATGGCTTCTTGTGCTCTTATGCAGGAATTCCCTCTCTAAACACAGTTCTTTGAAAACTTTGTTGGCTAGTAAGAGCAAGACAGCCTCTCATTGATGTCATGAGAACAAGAGAGCCTAAAGACATCACCAGTAGGAATGTGCGAGTTGGAATAAAATAAGAATTGATTGCACCTTGGAGTGAAATAAACTACTGTGAGAGACAGGCAGTGCTAGCAGTGATTTCATGCTGGGTGAAGCCAGCAGTGCCTGGGAGGCATGAGAACAGGATATTTCCAGACCAGAAAGATTCCTGATAAACGCTGCATGGTAAGTGTTCCCGCCTGACACTGCTCTCACTGTAGAAATGCTGTAACATGGTTTGCATTCTTGGGTGGGATTGGCCCGAGACTAAGATCTGCTTTTGGGTTCTGAATTTCCTAAATCTGGAATTCCCTGTGTCTTAACAAACATCCTTTGCCTGTAGTAGCATTTCCTTCGGCGTGATACATGGGTCAGCACAGATGGTGTGTACATGACACTGTTAGCTAGATCTAAGAGGCTTGCCAAATCCTTGACGGTGCTTCAGAGAGGGCCCTAGACAGTTAATAAACAATGGCATTACCTGCATATAGGAGAGCTGTTTGACAACTTCTTTAATTATTAGATGGAAAAAAAAGTTTAAGAACCATGTGTTGTGTTCTTAAGGGAAGAAAGTTGTCTGAGGGAATTGCATCATTACTATCCAAAATATACATAGTACCGGTAACGCGAAAATGTTATAGAGAATATTCTCCTCTGTGTGGTTTCCTGTCCTAGTTTACAGTGGCTCATTTACACTAAAACTTGCAATAAAAAAATGGGGTATGTTTGATGCTGCAGTGTATTCCAGTTAGCTTTGGTATCCAAGTCAGTCTAGCCATGGCAACACAGACCATTGCATGGGCTAATTTACACTGGAGAAAAACTTAGCCATGGACAAGGTATTTTCTAAGTGAGCAAGCAGTTACTTATGTTGTCTGCAAATTAGCCTGAGAGCATTTTCGTTTCCTTTGTGAATGGAGACCTGGGCAATAGACAGATGTTCAGTTCACCAACAGCTGTGCTGGTTAAGATGTTACCATCCCCAGACGTTTGATATTCCCGTCTTGCATACATTACTGTCTCCTGAGCTCCACCAGTGGAAGGGATCCAGTAAGTGCTCACTAAATGGGTTTCAGGCAAAGGCAGCTGTGTAAGCTCAAGCAGCTGATATAGATGACTTAAGATAACCTGACTGTCTTTGCCTCAAGCTCATGCAACCCTTTTCCTTAGCAAAACTTGGAGTATGGGGTAACCTTCAGTTAGCAACAATTAGGTCTGAAAGGCAATCATCAGCTGGTGGTCTCAGAGCCACAGCTGCCGCCCTTATTCACACCTACCCCTTCCCTTCTGTTGGTCAGGAATGAGGTAAATGTTGTTTTAAATCATCTTTATGGTCCTTATGTTTTTGAATTGCTGGAGGCCTTGTTCAAGTAATGAATCTAACTCAGGGCTTCTCTGTCCTGTTCCCTATTTCTTAGGCCCCTTCGTAAGATTCAGGTTATGTCCTCATTCATTCCTTAGTTCCAGCATGTAGGGCAAACCTGGCTTGGAAACCTTAAGCTGGCCCAGTACTGAGAAGATCTCGTGGCAGTGACTGGACCCTGGGGGGCTTTTTTTGCTTGCTGTATTTGGTGTTGTGGGGAGTCAGTGCCGAGAATTCTGTACCTCCGTGATGTGTAATCCAAACTGACTTGTACTTGGTTTCCTCTGGAGTGGATAGCTGCTTACTGGAAAAGACCAGCCAGAAGGTTGCTGGATTCTGGTTCATCATTGTGGGTGTTTGAGGATGCCCAGAAATCTCCTATATAGGCAAGTGGTCTCCTAATTAAACCTCCGAATTTCAGCCACCTCCATGAAGCTGTGTAATGGTCTTGCCTAATTCAGCTTCACGGGAAGCAGACAGCTGAGTGATAGAAAACAAAGTCCCAGGGTGGCATAGGAGTGGGAGGATTTGGCCAAGGGGCTGGCTGGGTGGCAGTGTTCGTGCGGCTCCATTCCCAGCCATCCCTTTGCTGAGGCTGTGTCAGAAAGCTCTCTGGGAACCCACTGGGGAGAGCCTGCAGAGATGTTCTTGCATGAAATGCTGCTACTGGCTGTCGCTTGGGCTCAGTGCTGAATAAACAGCTTCATAGCGTATTTAGTGCAACCAAGGGGCAAAAGGAATCCCAGGAGAGGGGGATTGGATCTGTGACCTGAAATTTAAATGGCAATTCACAGAAGAAAAACATGTCTGTGAAAAACACAAATCACTGAAGATGGGGAGCGAGAGAGAAAATGTTCCAAGTGAGCAGGAGGGAGAGAATCATGGCCTACAGTTGTGGAAGTCATGCTGTCTGATGAATTTCAGCCTTTAAGTGTCCACCTGGCACTAGTGCAGTCCCGTGTTCCTGCTTGGATGGCCAATGCCTGCAAACAGTTCTTTATCAAGGGATGTGACCCATGAGACCTCTGTGATGCATCTGTATTTCTCTGAGACACGTTCCTGAGGCTATGTATGAGAAGCAAAATGTCTCCTTCCAGGTTTGCCATGCAGGAGAGCTTTGGCTTTCCAGGAGGGATCACAGAAATGAAAGAATTAATTAAAAATTCTCTTTTTAACTAAAAGAAAGGCATCAAGGATGAAACAGAGAGGAATTTTTGCCCATGCTGGAGATTCCTAACAAGGAATAGCCACACAGGCTTGCTGTTCAGCAAAGAAGTCCCAACAGCATGTCTCATTTCAACTCTTTATACATTTTTAAACTTCAAGTCCAAATAAACTGCTGGTTTTCTATCCTTCTCATTCCATTTACTTCACTTCCATTTGATGAGCTGTTCCATATAAGAACTATTTTTAACCAGTCTTGGTTGATTAGAAACATAGAGAAGTGGAGGCTGCAGATTTCATTTTAGCATTACTGGTATGAGCAAGAAAAGGGAAGGACTGTGTCTTTTTCCTTTGAAATTTCACAAGTGAAACATTGCTTTAATAATATGTTAACTGTTAATTTTACAGTATTCTCACTTCTTCCGATTTTTGGTGGAGAAGGGCTTTAGAAATTCTCTTCAATATATACTGCAGGCAATTATTTTCTTGTTTTGCAGAATTTAAAAATAGCTACAAATACTGGATTTCTGTTTCATTGTGTGTCACTCCAATAGCTCTCTGAAACCCTGTTTGCAATTTAAAAAGTTTCACTCTGGGGAAAAAATGTTTTGTTTTGTTTTGTTTTTTTTTTTTATCTCTCTTTCTTGTCATAAATTTGCAAATGGGACAAATGCATAGTGCAATCTGCAAAGAATTTACACTACAATAGAAGAATCCCTCTTTATGAGTGTCTGACATCTGTACAGGTTTTTTTTCCTCTCCCTCTCTTTCACTCTTTTAAAAACAAAGAGTGAATAATTACCTTAGAAAAAGAATTCATTAAAATCACTTGTGTCATATTCAGCCTTGTTATAGGCTATTTCACTGTGGTCAAATTGCCTTTGTTAGAATGGCATTTCCTTATGTTGTGTGTGATTTTGGCCATAATACCTTAATTGACTGCTCTGGAAAGCTCCTGGACTCTTCTTGAGAAATCCCTGCTTTAGGAAATATCCTGTCCAAGGTCTTGCTTACACAGAGCCCTTTGTATCTATGTAAGAGTTGTGGTGCTTTTGAAAAATGAGTTAAATTTTGTCAGCTTTACAGTAAACCTGGAAAGAAGAAAATAAAAAGAAATGTAACTCAGACCTGTCTTGACTTAATGAGATTATTATGAAATAGACTGAATCTTTTACGATTTCCTGAGGGGGGGGAAAAAAAAAAACAGGAAAAAATAGAAAAAAAATGTAGTGTCTATCAAGTTAAGAGTATGTTTAAAAATTATACATGACGAGTCCAGAGTCTGCCTCAGATACAGTAGTTGCCTCATACTCTACAGTGGTAACGTGACTGATCATCCTTCCTTGCTTCCTCTTGGAAAGGGAGAGGAAAGAGAGAGCGGTAATATATCTTCTGTTGCTAATACTGATATGTGATCTAAAGGGATTTGAGCCAACTTGGAGAGCTCTTTGAAACCAGCAGTAAAATTAATTAAGAATGTTTGAGAGGGCTATGGATGGAAGGGATAATACAGAGAGGATTTCTTTTAGCTTTGAAGAAGAGTCCTTCCTAAGCAAGTGTTTCACATTTGGGAGGAGGGCTGGGGGAGGACGGAATTGCAAAATAATCCCTTTTTCTTTACATTTATTTTGGTTGCTCTAGATTGTTTAACACATAAGTGAATTGTGGGGGAAGGTCTCACAAACGCAAATCATAGTGTTATCTAGAGAGAATGATGGATTTTCTTCACTTAAAAGACAATCCTCTTGCACCTCCTTAAATATCCTGGGAAGAGTAGGCAGCATGTTGAGGGATGCTCCCAGATGAATTGTTCTTCATCCTCGTTTTACTTCTTCTGTTTCATTTATGTCTAAAGAAGAAACTATGTCATGCTTATGCCAAACCACTTAGGCCTTACACTGCCTCTCCTAGGATACCTCTCTTGCTAATGCCACCTACGGATCATCTGGCACTTGGAAGGTGGTGGCCATCCTCAACCTCTGAAAATCTCTAGTAAACTTTCCTTCCCTGAAAAGCAGAGTAGACTTCCGAGTAGATCTGGCTTGTTTTCCACTTTGCATAAGCCATAATTATTGCAGGGGAAGACAGTTTGCACTTGCAGATTACCATCTGGACAACCTTATTGTATGATTTAGGGGTCTTGGCAGAAATGGAAGTCCCCAAACTGAGAATAACCTCTTTATCTAATCTTCTCAAAATACAATATCTTGCAAATCCTGACCAGGATTTAAAGGTGTGCAGGATTTGACAGAGTTATGCTGACACTTGCAAAAAATTCAAGCCTATCTTTTGCTGCAATCTGAATATTCATGAGAGAAAAAGCATTTTCTCCTAAAGAAATAATGAGCTTATTTTGAAAATAACATCCCCATAGAGTCTTTGAACCAAAGAAAATGGAGTTGCCTGTCAGACTCCGCTGATATTATTTTTAAAATAGCAGCTTAATTTCAGTCAAAATAACTTTTTTTTTTTTTTAAATTAATGCGTGATTGATCAGGAATATTAAACATAGCCAGTAACAGAAGTACTTGTTGCCAACAGAAAAAAAAAAAAAGGAAGTGTATAGCAATGGTTATCCTAATATCAATTCAACTTGGAGACAGAATTGCAGAGACCTCATGCAGGCTCAGTTGGCTCCTCTTGCCTTCTTTAGTCCTCTGTTTCTATCATCTGTTGCTATTTTTAAACCTATCTGCAAAAATATGTTTTTGCCAAAGAGCAAAGGCAGGGTAACTTCTGGAAAGTATGTAAGCAAACAAAGAAATCACAAAGCTTACAGGACAGTCACATGTGTGGTTTTGTCAAGCTGCTTCCCATTCATTCCCCTGACTTTGTCTCTGTGTTATCTTTCTAGATTATAAAGCTATTCAGGCAAGAACTTGGTCTTTTGGCTTCTTTGTGTATGCTTAAGTCCCATAGCACACGGTTTATACACGTGTAAGTATATTACTTACTCTTTCAGCAACAGATCTGCACTTCCCCACTTCAAGGAAAATGGGGAAACTTTTGTTGTGTCCTTTAGCAACAGTGCTTTGTACATACACCTGCAGTGGATATTGGCAGTTTCAAGTTCTCAGCTCACGGTCTGACCTTTCTGGAATACATCACCTCGGGCACAGTACTGTGCTAAGAGATCAGCGTGGCCAGCCATGGGTGATCTCTTCTCTCTAACCCACTTAAAATGTGAAATGAGGAGAATTGTCAGCACCTTCCTGTGCAACCATGCTGGAGAAGTCTTACTGTCACTGAAATGCCTGGGGTAAGTCTGAGAACATTCTGAAGCACCATCAGCAGGCAATGGAGAACAGCTGCCATTATGGGTAGGACACTGGTTACTCAGCATGGGCATTTTCTGTGCTGCTGGGTAGCCCACCTGGCTGCTAGTTGGTGTGCCAGAAAGGTGTGAGTCTCTGATGGAAAATCTTTTATCATGTCAGGAATATCTTGAATATAATGATGGAAGCATCCTGGACATTTACAGTGTCTCAGGTGGCAAGGGCTAGTGCCATGTTTGTGAATTTTACTCAGAGGGTCTTCTTAGCTAGTGTGGTCCATTCTTCCAGCTCTAATTTGCTCTAAATGGTCATTTGGAAGATAGTTTGTCTTGAATTGCTGATGGTTAGCAGCTGACATATAGTTGCCATGCATACATTTGTTCCTGGTCTGGTTATACATAACTATCCTTGAGCAACATTTTCTTTTGGCTTGCAGTTCTCTGACAGGCAATCTGAACACCACAGAGCTCATCTGTCATGTAGGGTAAAGCCTAGGAGGTCTTCTCTGTGTGTGTGTGGTGAGTGAGCCATAGGGCTTCATCTACTGTCTATAATAACAGTGCTATGTATGTGATTAAAAGCACAACAATTACTAGATTAAATACCTGAAAAGGAAGAATAACATGCTAGCTGTGTGAGCTAGAAGGCTGTTTTCTTTGTTGTTGTTGTTGTTTGTTTTCTTGAATTCTGTAGAGAATTTTGCTTTGTGTTTGTTTATTTTTTGTTTTTATTTTTCTCTCTCTCTATGGTAACCCCAGGAGCTACATGCAGTATAGAATCTCTTAATTTAAGTAAATATCTATTCACAGAGGTGGAGCAGTCAGGTGAAAAGTTCCTGGAGCGGAAGTGAAAGCCTTCCTCATCCCATGAGGAACAGGCCATGGAAACCAGTGGCTTTGTATGTCTGATCAGACGTAACACGTGTAGCACCAGTGACATGCTAATAAAACTGTCAGGTCTCAGGATCAGTAATTTACACCCTTGTTTTTAGATTTTCTGTAAGAAAAAAAGAAACTCTCCGTGTGGATGAAAAATGATGTGTGAATCCATAAGGCTGGGCTGAAAAGAAGCAGATGCTGACATTTCTAGAGTTAATATTTTTGCCTTAAAAACACATCTGTCATCAGCCTCCACTTATAAGAGCACAGGAGCACTTATCTAAATAAACATGGCAGCTATTTTATATGATGGCTCTGCTTTTTAAATAATAAAAAATACTGTATCATTTTGAAAGGTAGTGTTCCATTCCATTAGTGTTAACTTATAATAGTAGGTTGGAGCCTTTAGCTATTCTCTGTTTTAAAAATATTTCACATTATCAAAAAAAACTCCCTGAAAGATCAGCACGAGTAGAATGAAAGTTAGTAACTGGAGTTGTATGCAGCTGAGAACATTGCAAATGCTGAAAACTTGCTGAGGAGAGTTGTGGTTTGTAATCTCAGGAGCATGTTAAAAAGAGGAGAGCCGGGGAAATAGAAGGAAGAATGTTTGGAGAACTAAACTGTAAAAGTTCTCAGCCTGTGGAGAAGAATTACTATGTAAATGATACACATTTTTTGAAATGTATTTTTCTGTTAATTTACTTCTTTACAGTAGTTCGACAAATCCCATGGATAAAAACGTATGATTTTGTTTCCTATGGGAATCTTCAGTGAACCACTTTACTTTGATTGTAAGATCATTTTGCATCATCAGACAAGTAAAAAGGAGACTTAACATGGCTGAGAGACCTACACTTGCAACCCCAACCAAATTTTATTTGCTTGCTTATTATCTTTTAGGATTACTGATGACCTTTGATGATGAGGCAGTAAGCCAAGTATAAGTAAGTGTTGTAATTTGTATTTGCAATTGCACATGGTGTGACTCCCCGTTCTTAGTCTTAATGCAATGTGTTTTCTGAAATGCAAAATGCAGAAAGACCTTCCTGTGTGAGAAGTCCCAGAATATAAAAAAACTCTACCTTTGGGGTGTGCATCCTCTTCATTAGGCTCCAGAAACATAATCCTTCTTTCTGTAAAACCTAGTGGTTTTGGATAAATCTTTTCATTTTTGACTGCTTGGTGGTATTGCTTTATCAAGAAGATCATGGAGTGCCTCAAGTTGAGTCTCTATCCTGAAGTGCTGTAGTTAGTGGATGTTACTGGAAAGGTACATAAGTATATCTCCAGCTCCTCTGACGGTGTTTTGCAATGAAGTTGGCTATGGTTATTGTGCTGTGCCCTGAACATACTCTGCATGGCATTGCAAAGTGGTTAGATATGAGATTATCCAGCCTGTGAATGTCACATGAACTTAGCTCGGAGAAAAGTGCCAGGCCGCTTGGCTTGTTGTACTGGTGCTGACCCCAGAGCAAGAAGAGCAGCAGACCTTTAGGCAGGTGTGAGAAATGGCCTGGCCAAAATACAGCCAGCCCTGGAGTGCTAGATGCCTAACTGGTTAAACCCATATTTATGCAGGTTCTACATCATGCCTAAACTGTCCTTGAGGAAGCTATGTTCTTTATAGATCTGGGCATCAGCCTTTTACAGGTGCATTGCTGCCAATGAGAAGTCAGTAATTAGCAACAGGATCCCACCCATAAACCAACAGTAGCTGGATATGAACTTATTGGGACAAAATTGGAAGAGAAGACAGGGGAGACCTGATTTTATGTCATGGTCCATGCAGAGGTGTAAAGGAAGAGGGGACGTAGGGTTTCATCCACACTCCCTGTGCATGTGCAGATGGTTTGCAAGCTAGGAAGGAGGGAAGAACTGTGATTCCCCTACCAGTCTTGCTAGCCAGGTCTGGTAAATGTCAGGATTTGCTGTAGATGCTTCTGTAAATCATTACCCCTGGAGGAAGGAGGAAGGGGTAGAGGAACTGTGACTTGTAAATGGTTCCTAATCAAAGAGCTTCCCAAGGCTGTTCCTGGAGACCTGCAGATTCCTCAGCACACCTTGCTCAGGCTTGGGTTTAAGACTATAATATATTCTTTTGCCTTAATCACTCTGGCATAAAGCCAAGCTATGCCTCTGTAGAGGAACGTCTCTGGTTTAGTACACACCATTGGTGGAAATTGGTGCACTGTGATAGGAATGTTACAATACATGAGTCTCACTGACCTATGGTGAGTCTAATCCCACACCACCTTAGGTAGATTGAAGCTATTCCTGTGACTGTTTCACTGTTTCATAACCCACAGGTTTCATAAAGGTGGCATAGTTTTCCTGAAATTAATTTCCAAGAAATCCTCTGAATGAGCTGCAGTTTAGCACTTTCTCCTTCTGGTCTGTGTAACACTTTAAAGTATATTTTTCAACTCTCTTTGCTAAGTGCTTGGAACAAACAGGATCTCGTGGTAATAAAAAGCTTTGATGGATGCATTAAGGAAGCAGTGCATATGTAATCCTATATTTCCTGAAGTTACCTCAGCAGTACACATGAAGCACAACATTTAAGGAGTGTATGTGCACGTATAAAGGTCTTCTAAAATGCCAGAACTAGTGCCCTTACTATTACTACAACAGTGTGATTTATTTTACCGTGGATGTCCTACAGATATCAGTGTCCTTTATCATCAAACCTTCAGGCAAGGGCATCCATAAATTGTAGAAACAGCCAGCAAAGGATTAAATTTCAGCCTCTTCAGTACCTCGTTGCCCTGAATCACTGAAGGACATTTGTTCTCTTTGCTTGCGAATGGAGCAGGGACTCAGTGTGGTTTATTCTGGCAGTTTTTGACCTAGTAACAATGTTACCACATTCAGGGGTGTAGGCACCTTCTTCTAAATTGTGGAATTTTTTCCTCTTTCAAGTACAACCCTGGTTGGTTTTATTCATGACCTTATTTAGACATTTGAACCTCCAAAAATGAGTCTTCAAGCCATGCAGCAAAATGAACTTCGTATTGTCTACAAGGAAGTATACACACTGCTAAATATAAAGCCTTTATTTTGTGTCAAAATGTCAGATGTCAAAACTTGGACATTTTGGGATATAATTCACTCTAATCTTGCAACTCGGTTCTGCAGATAACTGAAGGTGAATTATTTAAAACTAGTGCTCTAAGGCAAAGCTGTGTGGATACATCTGTAGAGTTTCTTTTAGTGACCAAGTATTTTAAAGAATGATGATGAAGTGAGAGTCAGAGTTGTCACCTTTCTCAGGACCACAATGGTACTAGTATTCAGCGTGTGCAAGGAACACGCACAGGACGCTGGAGGGATTTAATAACTGAGCATCTCTGCAAACAGATTGTGCTGAAGGAAAAGCTGTTCTCAGAGTCGAGGCCAGTGTTGTGCTGAAATGTGGGAATTGGAAGTGGGGGCTGAAAGTAGTAGTGATAGCTGCCAAAGTGTGGGGCTTACAGCAGCACCATTTTCTGTAGGACATAGCAAGAACAGCTTATAAGGCAGTATCACAAAGCTTATGCTGCACACACACAAAACAAAGGAAAACCTTTGTGCAAATTCATCTTAGGAACAGCAAGTGCTATTTATTTAAATACATTGTGGCAGTGAATATCATTTTGCAAGCATCGGCTTAGGACTTCGAAACATGATGCAAATACAGCAATGGTGTATACACAACTGCACGCCCACTGGACTGTGCTTCATGTATTCTTGGTGCCAATGAAAACAAAGCAGCCTCCAGCTGATTCAGGGGAAAAGTCATGGCTGCAAGAAGCCAGGACCTGGTTTACAGAGCTACTGCTCTGCTTCTAATAACTGAAGTTAGGAAAGTCCCTTGGATTTAACCTTAACTTTCTTATTATCTGCAATGGGAGGTGAATAAGCTGAAAAAGCTTGTTAGTGGGTTTTAATAGTTTCTCCGGCCTTTCCAGTATAATGTGTTTTATTGCAATTTTTCATAGAAACAGTTATTTTCAGAAAATAAATAATCATGTGGCTCACAGCAAAGATTCCGTATTCACTGGAGACCTCTGGTGTAACAGCTGAATTAATCACAAATAGCTGAACTCTCTCCTGCAGTGGCATGCCAGAATTGTTTCTTTGGTTCCCCTCTGCTGTCCCCACAAAGCTGCTGCTCTCTGCCCCCAAGGTGCTGCACAGCTCTGCCCCTTTCTGCAGCATGGGCTTGCGCCCCTGGCCCATTGCTGCTGAAGTTGTTATCTTGTCTCATTTTTCAGCATTTCCCCATGCCATGCGCTGTCATTTGAAAAGGACTGAAAATCAGTGGAAAGACTCCCACTGATTTTTATGGTTTTTGGTTCAGTCCTTGCCCACATTGCGCCTTAAAATCCACCTCCTGCACTATAGAAAGGCATGCTGCTGTAGGGAGTGTTATGCGGTACAGCATCCCTAGCCCCCATTTTCTCTAGCAGCATTCAGAGAGATGACTGCACTGTTTGAATGTGTCCTATGCAGCAACTGGGAGGGAGTTTTAAGGATGAAGCACAGCCTGTGGAAAAATGTATGGTTCACAGGAAACACCAAGACATGCTAGGAGAGTGTGTGAAGTGGTACCTGTGGTTGTGGCATTTATATTAAGTCACTCTATAAATGAAAAGCTGGTTTCAATTTCACAGGTCTGAAGCCTTTTGACACTACTACCCAGCATGGGATATATAAGGTGCAGTGACAGCTATCAGTTTAATGAGACCTGCAGCAAAGGCAGATCATCTCAGTGCTGGAAGCAAACACTGACCTGCTATGTAGAACTAAGCATTGTGGGAAGAGTTGAGAAAAGGTTTGATAACTTTTTAGGTGCTCACTGGGAAAAAAGTTCTGAGAAGTAAGTTATAACTGTTGCTTGGAGTAATGCCTGGGATAACTAAACGTCCCACAGAAGTATTTGAGGTGCACTGTGAATCCAGATATCTCTGAGCTGTAGAAAGATAATGAGTTGATTTTTTATTAACTTACTATCAACCAGCAGCAGAAGGAATAGGCGTTTATATTACAGAGTTGAAAGCTCTGGCTTCTGCATGTAACTGTAGAGACATTAAAGAGTACCTAATAAAAGACAGAATCATTTGTGGGACACAGCATTTCAGCTTGCAAGACAGATTCGTTGAGAAAAACAGACCTACCCCTGGAAAAAGACTGCTGAACTGTTGAGGAGAAGGATCAATAGAAAAACAGATCCCTAAGCAGAGTGAGTGTATGGGTTCCAGTTGGAAGGGTCCAGAGCTCAGGGTAGTTGCAGGCCAGCCTGGAACACAGGTATCATGAATCTAAGTAGGTACTGGAGAAAAAAGAGGAAAGTAAGGAAGAAAAATATCTCACCTCATGGGAATGGTGCAGGAGGTATGGGACACAGACCCTTCTTATGTCCCATTGCCCCTGTTAACCTAGAAATTGAGATGTTTTTCTAGGAGCAGAAGTAACGAAGCTCTGTCTGTAGATGTGTAGCCCTTTCTCATCTGTCTGCCCCAATTGCAATAACCTGAAGTCTCCTCCAGTATGTCTTCACTCAGAGGGTGGTGAGGCACTGGAACAGGCTGCCCAGAGAAGCTGTGGCTGCCCCATCCCTGGAAGTGTTCACATCCAGGCTGGATGGGGCTTTGGACAACCTGGTCTGGTGGGAGGTGTCCCTGCCCATGGCAGGGGGGTTGGAACTGGATGGTCTTTAAGGTCCCTTCCATCCCAAGCCGTTCTGTGATTCTGTGATTTCTCAGATCTTCATGACATGAGGACCAAGCAAAAGGCATCGGGTCTGGGAGATGCTGTCTGGATGGATAGCTGCCACCTAGCAATATGGAGTGCTTTTTTGTGTCCTTTCTGGAAAGGAACTGGAGGTTCAGTACTCTCTGCAGCTATCTGTTTATAACAAAACTTTTAGGATTTTAATGTCTTTGAGATTTTAATGTCTTTCAGATTTTTGCTGCTTTATTTCTATCTACCTTTTCCAGAGGAGTTTGTGGTTGGAGCTGATCAGGGATTCACAAGCTACAGGTGTGCATGGTTTGTGCCTGCATAAACTTTCTTTCCTTTGGAAATCAGGCTGAAAGGGGAAAAGTACAAACCATGATTAAACCTTTCAAGGCTTCCAAGTGAAGAGGGGCTATTTACAACATTACTTTAAACAGAGCCAAAACCCCTCAATGTTTAAACCCTGGAGGGGAGAGGGCTGCTGGCTGCTCAGCTGCTAGGCTCTGCAGCGATGTTGTTGGGTCAGTGAACGATTTGATTTCAGCCAGATTGTGAAGCCAGATGCAATTTAATCACAGAAACACTTCTTCACAGCACTATTAGATTGGAGAAATATGACCGAGTGCTGGCTGTGCTGAGTCCCCAGGCCAAGAGCAGGGTGCTGAGGGACTCTCCCCAAGGAGCCCTTCAGCAGTTCCAGGAACTGTGAAATTTTACTAGCCGTGTCTCTGCCTGTGTATGCTTAAAGAAAGCTACTGTGCAAACCAAGATATCATTCTCCAGAATGTTCCCATTTCACCCAAGGCAGTAGACACCCTGGTCCTCCACCTCCTTAGACAGGATGCGTCAGTGCAAATTGTGCTTTGAAACTTGTAAGCCAGATTTCGAAGTGAAGAGCTGTACCCCAGGACAGCATACTTCACCCTGTAAGAGGATGCTATGATATATCAAATATGTATTTGCAAACAAACACAGCACACCACTTCCCTCTGAAAAAGATTTTTTTTTTCTTTTCTTTGTCTAAGCAATCCCAGGAAATGTGTCTCTCAAGTAGATAACAAGACTGGATTGGCTTGGCACTTACACGAGTCACTTTGTACATATGGTATTTGGTTGATGGAAAGCATGACAGTATTTTAGAGGCTTCACCCTGCCCTAAATTACTTACTAATGGATAATTTAGATAATTCCTCAGCAGCTGGATAGAACCCCATGCACATTCATTTCCAAAAGAGGAAAGCTTTTCAGTTCCAGGTTTTAGGTCAAGATGTTGCAACTCTGTGACACTTTGCAATCGCACTTGCAATTCACTTGGAGTTTGAGGACCTGAGTTTAAATTAGTTGGAAACAACTAATTGAACTTTATAATTAATACAGCTTATGATGCCACAGGCAATACAGCTAACTGCTTGTATCATAAGGCTGCACATAAAGGGAGAGGTGGTAGAAATCCATGGAGCTCTCTAGGCTTCTCTTGGCTAAGTCGAGGAATGCCCTTGCATCAGATTCAGAGAAACCAGGCAGTGAGGATAGTTTAAGAATTGTGCTTTTACTTTGTCCAATAATTTGTCCTAGCAATTTATTCATAGGAACCTTTCATCTTGCCATTTCTAATCTGTATGGATTTTAGCTAATTATGTAATTTAAGAAAATATTTAATATTTCAACACTCTGGTGCATGATCTGGTACTAAAAGGAAAGAGCTCTCTAGAGCACTTGCTGCACATGGCGTTCTTAGGACACTGCTTTAGACTGTCACTAGAACCATTTTCTAAAGCCTTCCTATAGCAGTGATGCCACAGAAAATAGGGTTTTAACATCTAGATCCAGTTTTAAAATCTAGCACACACAAGGCAGTATAAATACCTTTTGTTCTGAAATGAAGGTCAAGATCTCCCTGTTCTGAATTTTATCCAACACTTTCTAAAGAGGTATTTTTAAAATCCTTGTCTAGACAACATATCAAGCTGCAGGGATGTGGGAAGCTCTGTCTGTTTGCTGGACTGATTGATGTGCCGTTTGCTTTTGTGCTGTACTAAGAACTGTTTTGCTACTTCGTACATTTCCAAAATAGTTTCCCCCTCCAGTGACCTTTCCAGAGAATTGTTGCTGTGCACAACATGGCTGTTGCAGGGACCCTCAAGTACTGTGTAAGGATGTGGGTGCTCCCAGAGGCTGTCCACCACTCACTGCACCAGCGCTCTTATAAGAATAGCAGTGTCATTTGATTTGGGTGACAACACCTATTTCATTTCCAAATAAAAGCTACACTCCTCTCAATTCTGTGCCTGAAGGCTACCGATGTGACACATCAGGGGCTGTAGACCTGATTGTAAACCCAAGGCAGGGGTTCACAAGTGTGTAATTCCAGGGGTGTTTTGAAGACATTTGCATAATACATGTTCCTGACCTGTTTCATGTATTTAGTGCACATTTGAGTGGTAGTGGAAGTCTTTGTAATCACACAGTAGTTAATACATCAGACAGAGGTCCTGTCTGTAGTATATGGACTGTATGCAAGCCAATACGTTATCCAATTCAAGTAGGAGGGTTTATATACATCAGCAACTAGGACCTGGTGAAATAGTACTGTTCTTTTTTTTTTTTTTTTTTTTTTTTTACCAGAATGGTAATGCTAATCATTATCTGGATCTCAAACCGTATACCTATCTCTTTATCAGCAGATTTCTATTCTTTGCTTTAATGCCACAGATGTCACAAAAATGATAGTGTCTCTTACAGTGGCTATTCATGGTGGCTATAGTCACGAACACACAATGGTGGAATGGTTGAAGGCAGTCATCCAGTTGTGTGCTTATTTGGCTTCTCTTTCCAATGGCATGGGGCAGATGTGTTCAGTGCTGACTCTGCTGAACTTCCAAAGGTATTTTTCATGTGGTGGAGTAAAATCTTTATTCAAAGCTGGAGACAGCCTTGAACATCTGCCTTAGTTCTTATGCCAACCCTTGTTGAGACATCTGACCTTGCTTTAAATATCTGGAATATGTGTCTTGAATTTGAAAGAAATGTAATTTTGGTATTTCTTTATAAATTATTTCTTTTATTTTATAAGGATAGCCTCACTGGTGGCAGGTGAAACCATTCACAATTCTAAAATGACAGTGAAGAATAAATGTCTTACAATCCACTTTGGGTTGAATCCTAGTGCCAGGACACAGACCCAGTCTTCTGCAAAATCAATGGAAATTTTCCTCCTGTTGGAAAATTTGCAGAGTCTTTCAAGCACAAGGTAATGACAGGGCAAAACTAGGGAGGAACATTTTTCAGATGATTTATAGCTTCACTGTTACACAGAGATAAAACCTGAAAATGAAATGGAAAATTATATACCCACAAGAAACATGTCTCTTGATAATACTAAAGTCAACATTTAATATTAAATAACATTTATATAAAATATTATTAAGTTTAGACATGCTTGTTATTAGTGACAAACAGACTGGTAGTTGTCATGACCTCTGTCATGAGAAAGCCTCTGTCCTCCTGATATTTTGTGAGTGCTTTCAAAATCTGAAGGGCAGCTCTGCTAACAGAACAGAATATCCTGAAGTGGAAGGTGCCCACAAGGATTATTCACATCAATTCCTGGCTCTACACAGGACTACCTAAAATTAACCCATATCTCTGAGATTGTTGTCCAAAGTGGTGGTTACTGTTCTTGCCCTCATTGTAGGCGAAGCCCAAGGCACTTGGAGATTAATGGCAGCAGGCTCTTCAATTTTGGAGAGTTTTTGAACAGTTTTTTCTGCAGACATTTCTCTCTGTCATTCCTAGCACACAGGCTACATATGCACCATGCACTAGGCATGTGTGCAGCCTGCCCAGAAACTGCACTGTCTCCTTCATCCTGTGTGACCACCAAAGTCAGCTGCAGCCTGGGTGCGTGCATCTCGGCTCCACCAAGTTTCTTGTGTCCTTACTGAACAGCGAACAACCACAGTCAAGGTTGAGGGCTAGGAGAAGCAGACGGAAGGATAGCTAGACTAGCTCCATGCTCCATGTTTTTTGTTGTTGTTGTTTTTTTTAGGAAAGACTAAGGCAGTTGTCTCTCTCAAAGGGGTCTCTCTTGGGAGAATTACAAAGTGCTGGTCCATTTTTCCCTCTTTCCAATGTCTGTGAGAAAGCTGCTGAGGCAAGACAATACTTCAGCCCATACTGCCCTCCAAGCTGATTCCAGGGATCATATTTCTTTGTTTTGCAGATATGAGATGGCAGCAGGGGTTATAGTGGTTCCACTTTGGAAAGTGAACCTTTTCACCGAAGACTGCAGATTTCTTAGGAAATCTGTTGTCTCCAGAGGACTGTGAGCTGCAGCATCATCCCTCGACTGAGGCTTCATCTAACTACCACTCAAGAATTTATTTGCCTAGCTCTTGAAAAGCATTTCTCACAGAAAGCAGATGTCACTTGTACTTTATTGGTCTGCAATGGCTTCCAGTTCAGGTTTGGTTTTACTGGAAGGTGTTGCTTCAGGCCTGAAATATTCTGGCTGCCTGGGAGATGTTACACTTAGTAGGGAAACGTGAGCTAAAAGCTGTAGGTATAACTGAGAGGTGGAGGAGGCAAGGCGTTTACTACACAGTTCCCAATCTGGTTTAGGTCATCCAGAGTCAATCTTTTTACTCTCAGGAGTTATTTTTTCCCTTGCATTTTTCTTGAACTTCTGTTATACTGTGTTTTCTACATGGTTTTATTTCATGCAATGTAGAGCACTGGCAACATTATGTAATCCTGCTTTGAAAGCTAGCATTCTGAATACTTTGTGGGTTTTGAACTGTGATAACTGAAGTTATATGCTTCTAAGAAAATAGAGTTTGATAGAAATATTGTGTCAGTTTTGACATTTCCTCATAGTGTTGTGTGTCAATGAGCTATCTCTCTAAGCTCTGTAGGGCAAGAGAATTGTTCTTTCTTTAAGTGAAACAGGCTGTTTTGTTTCAGACTCTTTTTGAACATGTACCCTATGATGATTTTTGAACCTGGAAGAGCCTATTTGGGATAGCACTGAGCTAGAAAGCAGTTTTGCTATTAAAATTCTAGCAGCATTACAACTGGAATCAGGTGTAACCGTGGAGTAAAAATAGAGATGCAACTAGACTTAGACAAAAGTGCATAGGAGGCACTTGTGCAAAGGGTAGCAAAAAGGAGCTGTAAATAAAAGGCCGAAATTAAAAAAAAAAAAAGTTCATATTTTTAATTCACTGGTTATCCAGGGCATTTTGTATATAGGTATATAATAAAAATAATCTATGCAGCAAGCTGTGAAGGCAATGTCTTGATTTGTGCTAAGGCTGAGCTTTGATTCAGACCTTCAGAGAAGCAAGAGTCCGGAACAGTTATGTAGAGGCATAAGATATGTGACTGTCAAATACAGCAGCAAGGTTTCAAGAGAGGATCTGCGATCACCATGTGTCGGAGCATTGCTTTGTCTTCTGTGGTTGTATCCTTGAGCCTGTCACCAGGCTGGCTGAGGCCTCTGTGCCCTCCTTCGCCATTCACTGAATTATCACAAAAGTTTGAACTTTATCTTGGCTTTTTTCCCTGGGCAGAATGACAGGAGAGACCTTCTTTGATATTTATTCTCTCATTCTGCACCTGTGTCTCTTCTCACACAGCTATTCCCAGAGCATCGTAAGGAACATCAGCGAGGAATTCATTTCATTTTGTCAAGTTCCTGGTCTGACCCTTAATTTAGAGCAGCCATTTCAGTCTACAATAACCTCTGTGTTCCTGCATGCTGATGTGTAAGAATTATGAGCAGTGCTTAGCCATGTGCATTCAGGATGCTTTGGTAGCCCCACGGGACAGGTAGACTCCAGTGCCTGAAAATGTATTACAGAATGGGGGTACAGTTGGTATGTTATTTCTGTATAATAGTGTATATGTGGGTCTGCCCATATGTAAAAGCTTTTACAGGATTCAGTGAGGCTATTAGGAGTGGAATGGCATATCATCATTTCAGGCACAGAGCGCTTCAAAATGAACAGTTTTTTCCATCTTTCCCCAGGGAGCCTCAAGAGGCATCCAGCGTGTACGTGGGAGGAGACTGTTCATAAGCCTTCCATTGCAGCATCCACTAACACAAAGCTGATTGTTAGGACGAGTGCAACTCTAAGTGGTAAATGAGGCAAGGTAGTTAGATGAAAAGGACTGCCTTCCCTTGCTAAGGCAAAGGTGGGCTGATTTTTAAGTATAACAACCTGGACATCTCACAAGAGCATATGGAGCACATTTTGGTAAAAGGTCCAGAGTTAAATGCAGTATTCTGTAAGCACGGTGAAGTATTCATGCAACAGGGCAGAATGAGAACAAAGATCTCTTTTCCCTAACTGCAGTTAGTCTTATGCATACACTCTGTGCTTTTGTCTTTGCTGTTCTTTTTGCCTTTCTCTTTTCCTTGATACTTATTGGTTCATGAAGACATATCCAGTCCTGTTTTTTGCTTGTTTGATTGTTTTTTCACATCAATTCTGAAAATTTCATATACACTCTTGATTTTCAGTCCTCTGAAGAAAGCAGACCTTCTGGGTTTGCAAAGTTGGATTGGGAGGCTAACAAAAATGTGCTTTCTTAAATGATTTTGGCTTATTTGGCTTCTGAGGGCATGGACATAGTGGAAGAACACCTGCTCTCATCTTGCTTCAGCACTTAATCCCTGTCCCAGACTAGCCTTGAAGGGCATGGCACAGGAGGTGAAGAATAATGTAAAAAATTGCTCAATAACTTCTTTGAACATCAGGAAGGGTTCACAGATATTGATTTTATTCTCCCTATTTTTTTTTCATATCCACACCAAGAAATAAGATAGCAAGACACTGTTTCTTCAACTATTGCTTTCATTGCTTGAGAGAATGAAAAAATATGAATAATCCAAGGACTCCGCACACAGTGTAAAAAGTGTTGAAGGACAGTTATACAAGTTTTGCGTATGCCTGATGCAAGAAGAAATTTCTGTTGGCAAAACTGGTTTGGCTAAGGCTTTTTGAGCCTCGTTACCAGTCTGTGTGGGTGTGTGTATGTCTACTTCATATACATATATATATATATATATATTTTTTTTTTTTCCCTAACTGAGCCTGTTTTCCTTCAGGATGGCAGGACACAGTGCATCCAGGAAGTCTGCCCCATTCTCTCATGTCCCCAGCACCTCAGTCACATTCCTGCTGGACAGTGTTGCCCCAAATGCGTAGGTGAGTGTTTGCCTTATTGGGAATTTTGTAACTACTGTAATTTATTTCTGCACAGCATATCTTATATTTCACAATACTGGTAAATTCTGAGAGGTGAAATAAACAGTTTTGCTCAGTGGAGTGTCTAATTTACAGTTTTAAAGAGGTACTCAGGGTCCGTGTGTAGGGTTGTGACGGATGGTAGCAAGCAGCTGTAGAAGAGCATTTGAGCACAGGCCAGTTGGCTTGCTTACAGAGACAACATAGAGATGTTTCCCCCTTCATTACGCATGTTTTTTGAAGGAGGTTGAGGTGGGAGGAAATGTTTCATTGGAATTTGCCACAAAAGAAAAGACCTCACCCTCTCAGATTTTTATTTGAATGTGCATTTGCATTCTTGGTTTTGACGAAATGCAGGTCAAAGAAAACTTCTATACTGGAGTTGCATTCTTAGAAGTTGTTGTCAGAGGGGCCAGGGACCTAAGTCTACCTCACTGTTGCCTTCTTAAGGTGGAATCACAGTTTCAGCCAGAGTATTTTCAATTACATCTTTCCAACACATTTCATAAGAGTAAGTCGGAGGCCTCTGAGCAGGGCTAGATCTTCCAAGTCATGCCAGTAAGTGCAGCGACTTCTGAGAGTCCCTGTTTTGCTTGCATCATTTCCACCGATCCACAGGTTAACGTTCCTCAGCATGTGACCCTCTAGTTCATAAACAAGGATCACTTACATTTTACCACATAAATTAGGTTTAATCTGGCGTTTGAGGTTATAAGTGTTTTTTATTTTTGCAGATTTTTAGAACTGATAGTTCCCTGTTCTTCAACAGATACTTTTTGTCATTTTGGCTATATACTCACTACCATCTGAAGTCTGTTTCTGGGTCTGGATTAGGGGTACAGGGAGCTCTGGCCTTGAAGGCAGTGAGCCACAGAGAGTTCCAGTTTCTCAGAATACCAAACATTTTTGACTGCTTGAAACAAACCTTTCTGATCTGAGCATTCAAAAGCCAGCTTTGATTTTTGACTGCTTCATGGGGATTTTTCTACAGATTCTTTTTCCTCACTTAGAAACACCTATAAATGAATTCACTAATAACAATCATTTCCATTTTATGCAGTCATAACTCTAAAGCATGTCAGATACCTGTGAGTAGATAATGTCTATTCACAGTGAAGTGTTGAAAGTTCTGGAGCCAAGGTAGAGCCAAGGGATGCATAGCAAATGTCACAGCAGTAGGGAAGGAGAAACGTTTTCATGGATGCTGAGGCATGGTTTTTAAAGTATCGTGTGGAGGACCTCCCTGCAATTGAATTCCTGATACTCAGCATATATAGCTTAGAAGAATGCAGTTGACTCCACTGGGACTTGAATTATTAGTTTAGCTAGCGGTTATGAGCCAGCAAAGCTGACCATTAAGCCAATATCTGCACCACCACATCTTTTTAAGGGGTAGGTCCTTTCTCATTGGTTTTTTACCAACTATTTGAACTTGGTTGGCCACCCAGAATTGCTTTGGGTGGTTTGTAAGGCATGGCAAGACAATGTGAGAGAGAGCTGGACTTTTGTTCTCCTGGTGTTCTAAGTTATGTGATGGAAGTCTTCACCCCACATAAAGCATCAGAATTGTTGTTACAGATGGGGGTATGGCTCAGATTTGCCTATAAGTGGTGCATGGATGTGGAACAGTTCCTTTTAGGGCTACTAACCACCCTCAACTGATTTCATGTGTTAGTCCTAAAAGAAAAATTAAGCCTTTGCAAAAGGATGCACGTTCACTAAAAGAAAGGTTGGTTGTACAAGCGCAGATTAGTTCATGGTAAATAATTTACAACCAAGATATGTTTAGATTGTGTCTAGCTGAACAACAGCAATTATTTCTTAACTTTTTCTTTAATAGTCATTTTCACATTAAGATTTGTAAAATCTCAAGGGTAATCCAATGGATTTTGCTGTGTGCTTCTTCTGTTCACTTATTTCTTGGAGGGAACTGGAAGCCTTTTCTTTTAAGCTGTTCTACTTTTATCAAGACTTATTGAAAAAGGAAGGGATTACAAATTGGAACACAGGAACAAACTTCAGTGATCCCAGCTGCCAAGACTTGGCGGTTTGAGAGCTAAACTATTGGCCTAGTATAGTACTTAGTGACTTGTATGTACTTATAGTGCCCATTCACTACCTTGAAACTGATGCCTATTTAACATCAGACCTCAGAAATGATAAGCTGGAAGACTAGCAGCCACTTGTAAAAGAACTTATTAGTTAGCTTCCACCAGAACTAAGCAGAGGAAGGTATTCAAACACAGAAAGATAAGTAAAGTGATTTTGTACAGTTTTTGTAAAGATCTCATGTTTCTGTATCATAATGGTCACTTCTTTAAAGTAACTTATTTGGAAAGAAGCTGAGGAATAGGAGAAACTTGTAGAACCACAGAATGTTCTGCAACTTTGATTTCAAAGAGCTTGCAGAATTGAAGCGAAGTGCAAGGTCCTGCATCTGGGTTGGGGCAATCCCAAGCACACATAGAGGTTGGGCAGAGAATGGATTAAAAGCAGCCCTAGGGAGAAGGACCTGGGGGTATTGGATAATGAGATGCTCACCATGAGTTGGCAATGTGCACCTGCAGCCCAGAAAGCCAACCATATCCTGGGCTGTATCAAAAGAAGAGTGGCCAGCAGGTGGAGGGAGGTGATTGTCCTCCTCTGCTCCACTTTTATGAGACGCCACTTGGAGTACAACATTCAGCTCTGGGGCCCACAGCACAAGAAGGACATGGAAGTATTAGAACAAGTCCAGGGGAGGGCCATGAAGATGATCAAGAGGCTGGAGAACCTTTCCTATGAAGAGAGGCTGAGAGAGTTGGGGTTGTTCAGCCTGGAGAAGAGAAGGCTCCAGGGAGAACTTCAAGTACCTAAAGGGGCAGGGTACTCAAAGATACAGGAAAGATGGGGAGAGACTCTGTCAGAGAGTGTGGTGATAGGACAACGGGTAATGGCTTTAAACTAAAAGAGGGTAAATTTAGGTTAGATATAAGGAGGAAATTCTTTACTATGGGGATGGTGAGGCACTGGCACAGGTTGCCCAGAGAAGCTGTGGATGTCCCCTCCCTGGAAGTGTTCAAGTCCAGGTTGTATGGGGCTTTGGGCAACCTGATTTACTGGGTGGCATCCCTGCCCATGGCAGGGAAATTGGAACTAGATGATTTTTAAGGTCATTTCCAACCCAAACCATTCTATGATTCTATGATTTCAGGACTTTGGGAAGGATTTGATACTGATGCTACCTCCCTTGTATAGTGCTCTAAACCTTGCTTCACTCTCATGTAGCCCAATTTTTTCATAGATTATGGAATACAAATATTTTGTGCTGCCCTATTCTGCCTGTAAACTGTGCAAATGTCTGTATTTTTTGCAACTATGTCCCAACATGGTACACCAAGCTTTTGTAATGAGACTGGACAATACATATGATTTTTTGCACCAGGGTCGCTGAATTGGTTTAGTTTGGCTGCTGTGAACCCGTGAGAAAGATATGGTAAAACCAGTTTAGGCTGCTTTATTTGATAAGTTATTACATTAAGTTAAAGACTGTTTAAATGAGTTTAAGTGTACCTTAAGAGTTTTCAGTGCTTACTTTTTATTCGTGTAGCAGCACTGTGTGCTTTATGATGAGAAGGAGAAGAAAGATTTTTCCAGTATAAACATGCCATAAATCATATTTATATTCCCTCACAGTAAAATCTGTACAGATGAACGTGTGCTAGAAGAACAGTGAACTGTTAAAAGTACATATTTTTTCACACCAAAATGGAAACACATAGCAAATGACACATTGCAGATGAGTTTGGTCTGGTGACAATAAGCTCTGCTATTTTTGTTGACAATATGGCATCTTTTCAACCACATTCTGTTTCTATTATTGTTTATTTATATTCAGGACAGAGGAAAGTGTTTGACCTCCCATTTGGAAGCTGCCTCTTTCACAGCAACGTGTATGATAATGGGTCCTCATTTATTTATGACAACTGCACAATGTGTACATGCAAGGTAGGTCCATAGTCCTTTAGTATTGTGTGCTGCTGGTTGTCTGGCTTGACAGTAATTTGTAGGGTTGTGAAACTGTAAACCTAGATACTGTTCTACTTTGGCATCTTGTGTGGTCCTTGAGAGTTAGGTCCGAAGGGCACTTGCAGTTTTGCTAGGAAAGTACAGAAAGCTACTGACTACCTCAGCTGATACATAATATCTGGCTGCGTGATGCAAAATGAAGTTACTCAGATTATGTGACCCTCTTTGAATTCGCATTATGCTGGAAGAGGAGTTAACTCAGTACATGGTGAGTTAACACATTGCTGTTGAGTGGCAGTGGTTATTTTAATTGCTCTAGCATGACTGTGATCATATGCACATTTGCACCTTTTGCACAGAAAATGTAAAGTGTCACAAAGTTCAGATTTTGCAGGCAAGGAGAGTGCAAGCTGGGCTTTAGTTTAACAGACTGTGAAAGATTCCCTTAATCCATTAAATTATTTTTATTTTCTCTGAGCTGACTTGTTCAAAGCAGTTTGGTCTAACTTGGTTGGATGCAATGACTGAGCAAGCAGAAATGTTATGATAAGGATACATAGGAGCAGAAACACCTTGGTGGTGACTTCATGATTTACTTTTGTCCTTTTACCCAGGATTCAACAGTGATATGTAAGAAGAGGTGCTTACTTCCTGGAGAATGCAATAAAAACAAAGACCATTGCTGCAAGGAATGTATCTCCTATATCTTTCCTGAGGAAGAGAAAGTGTGCAAGTTTGGTAATAAAATATTCCAGGTAAAGTTTCAGGTGTGGCTCAAGAATAGATGGCATTGTAACATCTGTACAACATGTTTACTGTAAATTAGTGTTGTGGCTTGCTTCTTAGCAGAATCCTCACCATCCTGGTTGATGATGGAACAACTCAGAAGCAAAGCACAGCAAAATTTGCCATTTGCTATTTTTTTTTTCTGAGTCTCTGTAAATTTTGTGGATACACAGCAGTTAAGATTAGTTTCTCCTTGATGTGATGTGGTGTCTTTCTCTCTATACATGGAGATTCAAGCTGCTGTTTACATCTCTTACTGAAAATGCATTACTGACAAGTAATGCATTCTTAGTAAGAGAGAGTTATGCTCTGCTTTCTCAAGGAAATGCTGATATTTTTGAGTGTAGATATTTTAAGGTATTTTTGAGTGGTATGTGAGCTCTATCTGCTGAGCCAAAGAGTCTCTCTCTTCCACAGCTGAGCAACAGGAGCTATGCAAAGTTCATGTTGGCTGAAAGTTACTCATCTAGATTTACTACATTTAACAGCTCTGCTAAGGACAGCACCCCTGACATCTCATATTGGGATGTAATAACTGTTACCTACTGCACTCTCACCCAATGTTTCCAAATCACAAGGGATTTCCTGCAAAACACTTCTCACATTGCTGAGACCCTGTATGTTTTTTCAAGTGGTGCAGTTTTTTTTAACGCTGTGTCAGAAAAAGATTCTGTCACCTTATGGGCCATCTGTGAGTTAAGAGACCCTTGAATCAGATCAAATGTTAAATCCCATGTGAATACTTGGTTTGCTCAGCCAGAATTGCTTCCCATTTATTCCATCTTTTGTGTACATAGCTGAAGTGTTTATTCTGGAAATTGCATGCAAACTTACTGTATGCTGAGAATATACTGAATCTGATTGGAACCTTCACACTGGTGCTATTGTGCTTCAGGAACAAATGCCAGCTTCTTAGGCACCCAAATAAAATATTCTGCTACTTGTGAAGATTTTATTATATTACTAAGCACTATATAGAGTAAGAAAAAATAGAGTGAGTACATCCATTTCTGGCCTCATGTACAAAAAGGTAAATCCAGTGTAGCTCTGTTGAAGTTAATGGTCTAATACTGATAGAATGGGCACAGGTTCATTGAGAATCTGGGCAGTTTTCCTTTTAGACCAGAGCTATGTCCTCTCCTGTACAAAAAATGTCTGTGAAACAAAAATCAGGGCAGCTACATGCAGTTAGTGGTGATATATTTTGGTAACATAGCAGATGCTTGTAAAGTGGTTATTAGAGGTTCACAAGAATGCATGCTGCCTCAGAAACGCCAGGCAATCTTAGCATGGTGGGGACACAAAGGTTGGGGGAAAGACAGCCTTTAACTGTGCATGCTGAACTGAATAAGTTAGGCTCCTTGGCATTTCAGTTATAGTCTGTTTTTCTCTCTGGTCAGAACATGGTGTTGAGGTGGCTGCATAATTGTTCACAGCTGTCTGGTTGGACTGCCTGTTCTCTGTTCCTGTCAGGTCTATCCTCACCCTTCCTTCACAGCAGGACGGTAAACAGGCTCTACACAGGCTAGCGTAAGACTGTAAGTGGGTGAGACAGAATGTTTTAGGAACGACACTTGGCAAATGCAACACTGTAGAAATGAGCCAGGGCAATTCCACAAGTAGTCTTTCCCAAGCATGTGGGGCTAAGACCATATTTTGCTCTGCACTTAATACTTCAAGAGTCATAGACTGTCTTACCTGCTATGCTTTTGAGGAGTTCAGCACTGTATCTCTTCTAAACATTTTCAGATGTTTAGCAGATCAAGTGTCTGTGAAAGTGCTGTAAGTAATCTAAATTAGAATTCATTATTCAACCATTCCTGCCCTAAGCCAAAATGATGCTGCATCTGGGAATAAATTCACTATATGCTGACATCTTAATCAAATGCTTTCACGTGCAACAACTTAAAGATGTCACTCAACCCAATGAATCAGGTTTTTCTAATTATGTCAGCTTAAATGAAAATTTGTGATAGGTGTGATCACATCTCAGACACATACTGAAGAGAAAATAATGCAAATGATCAGGACACTAATGGAAAATGTAAATGTGATTTGGTTAGCTTTGGAAAAATGAATTTTTTGACCTGGAGGGCTGAAGGGAACAAAACCCCACTGAATTTGATCTTTGTCTTTAATACAACTGGGCGTGGCTAGACACCTCAAAATAATTTAGACTAAACAATGACACAATGCCAACAGGGAAAGCTATCCTTTCTTGTGCAATAATACATTACTGAAATAGCTTCCTGTTGCCACCCCAGCTGATACTATATCATGTTGCCTCTTGCAGGATGGAGAGATGTGGTCCTCTGTGAACTGCACCATCTGTGCTTGTGTGAAAGGCAAGACAGAGTGTCGCAAGAAGCAGTGCATTCCAGTCAGCAGCTGTCCTCAAGTGAGTTTTTTAAAAAATGGCTTTCTTCTCTTTTTTTTTTTTTCACCACCATTATCTTTTTCAGTGTTTCTTAGAAGGGTGTGCATTGCAGTGGAGCATGCAGATTGGAAAGGAGGGATCCTTTGGCATGTTAATTTAGGCTGGTGGTTTCCAAGTGTGCTATTGCTACTATGAATAAAGCCTTTTTGCCTCTGTCCTTGCTCAGCAAACTCTATGCTCCTTTTCTCCTCCTTTCTCTTCCTCTGTCCCAAGTTATCTGCACTGGAACATCTCTTTCAGATATATTTAAAAGTTTTGTAGAGTGGTGAGATGACTATGTTAATATATGAAAAGCATGCAGATTGTTAAGGCAAGCCACAAGAGGTTGTTGTGCTTGCTTTTCTCAGTGCATGTGAGGCATGATACTTGGTTAGACGTGTAAATTAGGCAAGGCAAAGCAAAGCAAATGATTTCAATCAAACTATGCAGTTTCCTCTGAGATTGCAGCCTAAGTATTTTTTATTTGAAAATCTGAAGTGAACCCAGAGCGTGGTGTAATTATAACTTAATTGCTTCAAAAATTAGTATTACTTGAAACCTTGAGCTAAAGTCAGCTTTTGTTTCTTGGATTTCCATCGCTGACAAATTACTTTGTTTTAATGGACCAAGCTTTCAGAAGAGGGAGCTCTAAATAGCACCTCATGTAGGGGCAGATCTTTGAACAGAGCTGCAGAAGAGAGAGCCAAGTCGTTAGCATTACACCTTCTCAGTGTTTCCTTCTCCATCCTGGAAGCCAGCAGGGAAAATATGAGTCACAGACACCTAGGTATAAAATTTTAAATGACAAACTCTAGTTTGTAAAATTTTATATGCGTGAACTTTTGACAGCCAGAAGCTGCAACAGAATAGAGAGCCTGTACCTTGGTGCTCCTGTTTCTGCTGTGCCAGTGGGCTGCAGGAATTATGTTTGCATCCTCAGAAGACAGGACAGCCTTTTCCTGTCATTCTGGCATTCACTGCAGAGGGCAGTTTTGTTAATAGGCCTCATATAAGATGTTGTACAGATCGTCGGAAGTGTGAAAAAAGGAGCTCTTCTTCTGGGAACCTGTTGAAGCCCATGGTAATCAGGCTTGCTCGCTTTGAGCCATTCTCAGGATAAGCAGGAGGTGAGAGCTTGTACCCTTCAGGTCTTCTCAAATTCTTTGTAGTTGAACCTGGCACACACTGCATCTCATTTATATTTTCCCCATGCCGATGCATTTCAAACAATTAAGATGCCTCTGAGATGAAATAACTAATTTGGCTTAATGTAATTCTTAAGTGAAATACACCACTTCAGCCTTACCCACATATATATATAAATTTAAGCATTGAGGTGATCAATTGAAGTGGCTTCTGTAAATAAATGAACTGCCTTACTGTTCATGGCCAGTCAGTGAAAATAGTGGTGGATAAAAATTTACTGTCTGCAGTCCTGTGGGACTGTAGCTGACTGATGTACAAACTGACTGACGTACCAGCTGACTGGCTGTTACATGATCTGCTCAAAAGTTAATACAAATTTCTGAACTGCCCTAAACCTCTGAGTTGAGTCCTCAGACGAGGTCCAGCTCCTCAGGGCTGAAAAGACCAGCTTTGTTATCCTGCAGCACCCTTTCCTCTAGCATCTAACCAGGCAGCCTGCTCTCTGTCTTAAAATGGAGTCCATAGCTAGCTACATGTGAGCCCACCCTCCTCCACAGGTACAAGCAATGTTTCTGCTCTTTCAAGCTACATTGGAAAGACAAGTAGGAGAAGGAATGTAAACTCTAGAATGAGATTTATTTTCCTATTCCAAGTGGGTACCACCTTCAGTAATTTTAAAGCAAATAATATATGCTAATGGATTTAAATCTTTCACTTTTCATCTGTGCTGCACTCTCTTTGATAAGATATTCTGTCACAAATCTATAAACATTAATTAAACACACCACATTATTCAAGATAAAGATATATTAGTGATTCTGATACTGAAAGTCTGGATATCACACTGCTGTCTCTGAAAACTGTAGGTGTGTGAACTCCATTTTTTTTCTCTCTTCCTGAGATTTCTGGTAGTATGCACTCTCTATTGTCTATTGAAGTCTGCTGTGGAATAAAATGCTGTTTACTGTCCCTTGGGGTGCCAGGCCACATAAAGTTATCTCATTAGAATTGTGTTATGATACACAATTGAATGTGAAAGTATTGAAGATTCAATAACAACTTACAATATCGTTCCTTAAGTGCTTTACTATGTAGTCTTAATACACTTTGCATGATGTTTTTTTTTTTTTCTGTGATGGAATATTATTTAATTTATCAATACAGATTTTAGCCAATTATTTCTAGAAAGGATAAGTTTCAAAGTGGCTGTTGTGCAAAAATTTCCAATACTGTGCAACCATTCCTATTATCCAATCTATTGGTGGCAGGCTGCCATACTTTCAGAGACTGTTTCTGCCATTTCTTTCATTTTCTTTGTAGGGCTAGGCACATTTTTCCATTCCTTTTATTTTTCTCTTTTGGAGCTTCTTTTTTGGAGTTTAATTCTGTATCAGTAATTACAGGAAGTGTCTTTCTTAGCTTCCTTTCATCTGCAGTGAGAGCAATATATCTCTGGCAAATTCAATCCCTTCTGTCATATTTATAGTAAAATCAGTCCTTCTTGAGCTTCTAGTGAGCCCTGTGGCTTGTGGTTCCTGTTTTTGGCTCTTCGACAATTGGCTCCACATTGGTATTCCCTTTCTGTTACCTGGAGCATCAGCCTTCAAGGTGCAGTACATGCTGGCTCCCATCCAGCAATGCTATTAAGCATGTGTCCAGTCCTGCTGAAGACCCTCCATATCTGCTTTGAACACATGCTTGAATACTTTGTAGAAAGGGAGTAATCTCAACACTTGGCAAGACTGAATTTCAGAGGTTCTTTAGACTTTTTCTTACCTAATTTGCTATTCACTTGTCCTACCCCTGCTCCAGCCTCCTTCTTTCCTTGTGCCATCTCCCTTACAATTATCCATCATTAACATTTTCCTTCTTGCCTCTTCTCCTTATGCATTTGCATTCCCCACTAGTAATGCCAGCCTGTGGTAATGGTCACTGGTCACGGACATCTCTTTTTGTACTTCTAAAGGAAAGCCTGGTGAATTTTACACCACATAGCCTTTTCTGAGCTCCAAAGCTGCAAAAGTTAATAGAATTAAATTCATGGCATGTGAAGACATTTGCAGAGTTTGATTTTGTGGGTAAATTTTGAACCCGTGAACTTAAAGTGAGTTGAAAATTTATTCAGAACACGTTCTCCCATCTCTAGCAGAGACAGCATTTAATGTTATACACATCTGTTATTATTACAAACAAAAAGTTGCTGTTTTTACTCTTGTGCCAAATGAGGCACAAAAAAACAACAGCTGTTGCTATTGCACAACCAAACAACCCCCTCAATCAGTCTCGCCTTAAAAAAAAAAAGAAAAAAGGCAACAAAAACCAACAACAAAAAAACAAAGCCTCAGACATAAAATTGAAAACCTCATAAAAAAAAAAAGAAGAAAAATCCCAGAAAATAAATAGACTCAAATGTGGTCTGCTTATAAATATTCGTAGGGAAAAATGGGATCACATCACTTAGCCCACTCCTAAGGGAACCCTCAATGCTAACGAACTCTTGCAGCACATGTTAGCAATAATGGGTTTCCTTATTCTACAAGACAAAAACAGGATCTCGGGCCAACATGGTGGCTCAAGTAACCAGTCTCAGCAGGCTGCCTTGGAGATTCCAATTTCACTTGAATTCTTGCCACTTCCAGCTTAGCTGATTTCAACTCCTTTATTGAAACAGAGAGGTAAGACCATGGTGTGCAGTGTGTGGCATTCAGCTGCATGTCTTCCATTAGTGCATACAAGTGCTGCCCAGCTCCTGTGCAGTTCTGTGCAGTTTTAACAGTTCTTCCTTAGAGGGGGGTTGTCCTAGCAGGTGCTTGACAGGTCTTTTTGTTGCAGCCTGGTCCTCAGTTCTCTTTGCTCTGAGACCTGGTGGTTACACGAATGTCTAAGCATTGCCTGTATGCCAGTGAAACTCAAATCCAACTCCTTTAGCAAGTCCAGAGATACCTCAAATTTATTCTCTTCATGTGCAGTTGTACATTCAAGGCCAAGCTTACACTGAACTCCTGTGCCCTCACAACGATGCCCTCAAGCACACTCATCACTGGGAGTTAATTTCTCCCCATGTATAAAATCAAAGCTTGGGAGCGGTGTTGGCAGGAAGCAACGCAGTAAGGCATGTTGTCTATGCCCACTTCCCGCTCTCCACACAGACCAGCCACCCCTTCCTTGCCTGTCTTCATGAGCTTTTCTCCACAACTGAGTGTGTTTGGAGCAAAGAATATCACAGCTTCATTTGCTCACTCTTTCTGGCCACTCCTTGTTCGCCTGCTTGGTGGAGAACAGGAGCAGTGGTCACACAAAGGGGACTTTCTCTGTGTTCAACTGCTATTGGACTGAAGAGTTGGTGCCGGGGAGCATTGCAGCTCCATATGCTTCTTCCTTCCCCGTACGGGAATGTGGGTGAGCTCCAATATCACCATAAGTTCTGTTATAACCCCTGCCAGTTTTTGCTTGGAAAAACACATCGTTCAGCCTGAAATTTTCCAGGCCTATCCTCTGACTTGATGGTTAGCTTTTGGGAGTGTAAGTAAAATCAGAGAGAACATCTTTTAATTTGAGGAAGACTGAAAAGGAGCATGAATGTATGTACACAGAGGCATGATTCCTACTTCTAGCCAGCCTTGTGTAAGACACAATTATAAATAAAATTGGCTTGTGCACAGTGGTAAATAAAAACTCGAGATTTTTGTCCATGTTACTATGATTAGACTAAATTGTTTGCTTTTAGATTTGCATGTCCTTGGATTTATGCCCATTTGCTTCATCAGGGAACTCGGTCCATGATTGGTAATATGATCTGGTAAGAGGTACCACATGATTTAGCCAAGAAAGAAATCTGGCCAAACTGGGTCTCTACCATTGCCTCCTTCCTTCCTTTATTTCTGTAGAAAGATGGATGATCTCAGGGCATGGGAGAGTGTGGATGTGTGTGGGGTGCAGATTGCCTAAGCGTGGAGGATGTGCATAGGAAATGTTTGTAATTTGGGAAGTGGGGGAAAAGGTAGTGATCTTGGTAAGCAAATGACTAGTCTGCTTTTAGATATCTGTGAATATGAGTCCAAAGTTCTCTCACACTCTCTAAAGAGAAAAGTGGTAACAGAGAATCCTTTTAGTATTTCGTTTCTTATAAGATTGCCAGGAAGCTCTTTGAATAGTTGTCTGTTTTTAGCACCTGATATTTGAAGCTGTAACCAGGGCATTGAGTTCAAACACAACTTGAACTATTTTCAAAGGCTTATCCAGCCTTACAACATAACACAGTCATTCCTCCAAAAACTCTTTCATTAAATGAGCCTGTCTTTCTCCCAATTAGGGTAAAATCCTGAACAGAAAAGGATGCTGTCCTATTTGCACTGAAAGTAAGTTCTTTCTTCACATTTTTTAAATTCTTTTTTCATGCTTTCAGAGAAAATGAATATCTTAGAAATAAGTTTGCTTTTCTGCCTTCTTTTAGATGTGGCTAAAGGACAGGTGGCTATTACTGGCTACAGAGTTTGTGTCCTATAAATCTGTGAATTTTAAATAAAATGCCCCAAAAAAGGACTTAATTTCATTTTTCTCCCAAATGACACTATTTGTACAAAATCTGAAGTGTTGCTCTTTGAAGGACATAGTTAGCCTGTAAAATCTGTAGGTAAAAAGCAGTGTGTATAGAGTTATAATTTTTAGGACCGAGTGACTTTTATACCTGTAAATAACAGCCTAGCTATGCAAAAGAGGAGAAAGAGGAAGCATAATCCAAGAGTATATACAATACAAAACTTCTGTGGGTGATTTGTAAGAGGTTTGTTGTTGTTGTTTTTGTTGTTGTTTGTTTTTAAAAAAAGGCAGTCTGGGGCAGCAATGGAAAGAACAGTAGGAAGCTGGCCTTCTGTCTGTGTAATGTTTAGCTCCACTATCACCTTTTTATTCCTTTACTCTTCACTTCAGGAATGATCATTTTACAATCAGCAAAGCACTTACGCAAGCAGTTATCTTTAAGCTTATTCTATTTAAGTCAACAGGGAGACCTGTCTTCACTGAAGTTATCAGGATACATTTATGTATTTCCTTCAGGACACATTTAAGTATTTTACGAAGTAGGGACAGACTGCTAAAATGGGGCTTTATGATTTATAAGAAAGCTTCTAAAAAAAGGAATAGGTTTTTAAGGACAATGTTTCCTATTCTTTTGTCTAAAGTCAAATTGTTTTTGCTCATCAGGTCAATTGGATTGCACAAATCATCTCTTAGGTCGCACAAATTTTATATACTAAATACTTTTTTTCCATTCTGCTCCTCAATTATTTCTGAATGTATAATTTGTATTAAAATAAATCTAGTTTGCAAGACTTCAGTATCAAAATGAAATGAAATCCAAATATATCAGAAATGCTTGAAATAAAGAATACCAAGCAGAGGGAGAAATGAAAGAGGATTCAACTGACTAGCAGTTGATTTTATGTATGCTTAGTTTCAAGGGTGATGAAATTGTCATAGACCTCTGCTTGAACATGACATGTCATTAGTATCACGAATTTATTGATCACTGTCTTGCGTCTGTTCTTATGTTTCAAACCATTTAGCCTTTCTCATGTGTTCTTTTGTAACATGAGTAGTTTACTGTGAGAGTGAGGTAAATAGTGAGGATGGCTCTTCCCTCAAAGCTCCTCTACTGTAAGGGGTTAAAAAGAAGAGAGTAAGATGATTCCTTCAGAAATGCTGCTAGAGAATGATAACTTGTGATAACTTTTCTTAAGGGGGAAAGGGGCAAAAACTACATTCGTTCAAAGTAAAAACAACTAATCTAGGAACCAGGTAACCTTAGAGTCAGAACTTCTTGATGATATAAGAAGAGAATGGTCATGATTGTAAGACATTTGAAATTAAGGGCAGAGTGTCAACTGCCAGCAGAATATGTGAAATTTGCATACCTGCTATGAATGAAATGGCAGGTGTTTGATCTTACTTAAAGAGCAGTTGTTTTTGCCATGGACAAGTGTGTAAAGAGAGAGAAATCTTAGGGAAAGCATAGGAATTTGGACTCTGATTCAGCAGCCATAAGCACACCTCTACCATTCACTTGCATGGATACAGGCTGTGTGAGGAAACAGTAATCCTTCCTGATATTTGGGAATCTAAGTACAGAGAAATGGACATGGCTGTAGTTTCAAGGAGTCTTGATAGTTGGAGGTCTGCAGGCCAACCTCCTGCTCAAAATGGTGTCAGCACTGGATTCAGACCATGATGCTCAGCCAGGTTTTTAGAATTTCCAAGAATGGAGATGCCACAACCTCTCTGGGCATCCTGTTCCAAAGTTTGACCATCTCACTGTATAATTTTATTCTTTATGTCAAGTTCCTTTTTTCCAAATTACAACCATTGTTGCTTGTCCTTCTGCCATGCAGCTCCACAAGGAGTCTGGCTTTCTCATCTCAGTAACTTCCTTGTAGGTACCGACAGACTACTCTTAGGTCTCCCAAAACTTTCAGGCTACTAAACAACACTGCTCCCTTAGGCCCTCCTTATGGGTCTTGTCTACGTCACACTGGCTCTGTGTAAAACTGGGAGGCACATTGCACTGTCCTGCAGTGGCATGCTCCTCTGTTGTGCATGAAATTTATCTTTTTTTTGGAGAGGCGTCTCTCTATGGAGTCATTAGTGTTTGGAGGAAGACTAATGCTGAACTGATTCTAAGATTTTATCATTAAAAGGTAATTCCCAGCTTTTATCAGGTAATGTAACCAAAAAAGCTTAAATATCCAGTGTAATAGAGCCGTGGTAGTCGATAGTGTTATTAGAGTTGCCATTTGCAAGGAACTAATTCCACCTTTGTGCCAGAAGTGCTGTAAATCTCATCACAACATTTTGACAGGCAAAAGGTAAAATCATAAGTATTTCAGTGATGATCACCATCTCAGTCCACACATTTGAACCTTTGCCAATTGAGCCCATTTCTGATAAGATGCACATGCATAGCCCTTTTCCTCACCCACCCACTCAGCTGATTCTCTCTCCACATATTAACACACCAGACATTTTTGGCGGTCCAGCAGATATTAATTTTCCAAAGTAAAAACAACATAGGAGGTACAAGAACATACTGTACACAGGAGAGCTTTGAGTACAGTTTAAATGCAGCCAATTTCTATGAAGTGGGTCAAAAACAGTCACGTTGTTAAAGGATACACTTTAAACTGAAAAAGAAAAAAAAAAATCAAAGGATTATTTTTCAAAGCAGTTTGTTGCAGAGAGAAAAAGTACCTTGTCTCCTAAAAGGCTAGAGAGTCCCTTTTGTCTACTGTTGCTGAAGTTAACTATGGTTAGTTTTGGCATGTTGCTGTTTAAGCTCCATGGCTGGTGTACAGTTATCACTAATTAAACACAGTGGTCATACCAGTGGAAAATTCAACACTTTAGTTTATCCTGCTGTAAAAATGTAATGAAATGTACTCTTTTGGGCTTGATCTAGAAAAATCACCACTGACGTCAATTCCATAAATTAGTAATCCTGTGTTAGACCAAGGTCATTTTCATATTAAAAAAAGAAAACATTAAACCTGAGTTCAAATAATATTAGCAGATGGCTCTCAACTCTAGACAAAGATGGGAATTTGCAGCAAAGACTAAATCTTTGTTCTTGACAATGAAGAATTGACAGCCTTTGCTGAAATTACAGCGTGCAGTATGAAAGCTTCCTACTGTGATCACGTAGATATATTTTAATTATGATCAGTAATCCTGACGCAGTCATACCTAAGTCATTGTGAAGTTTAAAGAAAAGTTTTTTTTCAAAGTGTACTGCAGTCATACAGGTCTAGCAGTACGTATGACTGATTTTGCAGTAAACACCTTTTTTGGGGGCAGAAACTTTTGTGCATTAGTAATCATTCAGCAGCTTTTTTAATTGACAAAATGTTGTATGGAGCTAAACCAAACTCAAGAGCATTTGGACCCAGCCAACCAGCCTTAGGACTAAAATGTTGGTTGTTTCACCTTTTCCCACAAGCATATCAATATTTTGTTTTATTTTATATTTCATTTCATATTTTATTTTATTATTTATCTTATAGAAATACTAAAAAATTGATGACTTCTCTAAACAACAATTAAAAAGGTTAAAAAAAAGAAGATGAGGTTATGCTTTGTAGGTACCTATGAAAGTAGGGATCAGGACTAATGGACATGCAGGTCTGTGTAGGGCCTGTTTCTTGTGTTAATTCCTTGCTATGGAGAAATACATCAACAAAAAGACTGCAGTTGTTTATTCATATTGGAATGCAGTTCGTAAATTTACCTCCTCAGCCATTTCAGCTGTGACAGTCTACTGTATAAATATGTATTTGGACAAATTGGGATAGCTATTTTATTTATTAAATAGAACATAAAGGCTCCTGTGGAATTTTTGACACCACACCTTGTAATGTGTATTATATCAAGCTGCACTATGTAGCAGTTATGAGGAAAGTACTCCATGGTTTTGCCTTTTTTTTTAAAGAAAAGCTAATGAAATTCTATTATGCATGTTCTGTAGCTAGTTTTCAAAAGTTAATAAGGTGTTCTGTTTGATTTAGGGCTTAATTCAACATATGGGCTAATTGCATTCAAAGTTTCATTTTATTTTTAAAGAGCTGGGTTCCTTTTGAATTATAGATGTGCAACCAGAACACCCATAACTGGTAAACTTCTATTTTTTCCTCCCTCTCCTTACTTAGAAAGTGTCCAAAACAATTTTAGTTATGATTTAAAGTGTATTTTTCTTGGCCACTCTTAACTAGCTACAAGCCCAGAAGAGTGTGACCAGACATCTGGACATCTTGGACTTCAGTTGACTGCTCTGATGTCCTGAAAAAATAAAACAAGCTATTCTACGAGCATCAGAGCTAACAGAGCCTGGTTTCCTATGGATTTGTGTCCCATTTCCTTTATATCCCAACAAATAATAACCCCAGCTAGAAACAACATCCTGTGGCTTCTCTGGAGCTACAAGTGTGCTAATTGGCCAGCCAACATGCTCATGCTCTTTGGCTGGTTGGGATGTGGGTGCTGACTGTCTGTCTGGCGTCCACCAAACAGTATGTATATTTAGCCGTTCTATAAAGGCTAAATACTGTTTTGGGGGTGGGGGCTTTGACTTGAAGGTATAAAGGTACTTTCTGGCAACCACTTATTTCAATAAGTGATTCTTGCCTTTACTTAGCATACTACTTACTTGCACTTCGTTGTCTTTATCCCTCTGGCAGATTTGGTTCAAACTGGCCAAACAGGTTGTGATTTCTTGCACTTGTTTTTCTCTTTAAGAGAGCATGTTAAAACTCGAGGAGTGCTAAAATGATCTTTTCCTTGCTGTTGCTTTGTCAGCTTCCTGTTTTGTACAGGAAAAATATGTTTTCAAACCCTGTGCTCCTTGTCTACAGTTACCTTCCCAGTTACGTTTTCTAATGAAAGTCAGTATTTCATTGAATTGGGCACATGTAGTATGCAAGAAGAGCTGGCTAAGAGTTCCACAGTATTCACTTTAGCACCTAAATAATATTATTATGAATTTGCAAGTAAGCTATAGATCCTTAGGTGGGAACTAAGCAAGCTGCATGACTCACACAAGAAGACTCAAAAGGAAAAGCGTGAAGTCCATATTTAGTTGTTTAAAAAACAAATGTGAAAACTGCCTTGTTCCTAGAAGTTTTTACAAAAGCCAGAAGCTTTGAAAACTGGTTTGGGAGCCTAAATATGGGATTTCTAAAAGCAGTTTAGAGGTGTTTGCAGGCAGCTACCAATAATGTTTAATCACAGTTGAGTGACTTAACTGCCTAAGGTGCTTTGGAAATCACAGCCTTCTAAACATAGCTCTGGGACTCTCCTTTTAAAAATCTCTTATCTTACAGGGACAGAGAGGAAACATGGGTATATTTGCCTTCATACAAAAGTGTAATGTGTAGATGAGCAAAAGAAGGCATCAAAGACAATAAATGCCAGGTTCAAAACAATCAAGAGGCAGTGGCTTTTCATGTATTTTGCTCAAGGATGTTGTGGATGCTAAAAATACTTCTGGGTTCAAGGGGAGACTGGATAAATTCATGGAGAAAAAATCTATCAAATGTTACTAAATAAAGACAAACCAAGTCTAGCTCAGAAAGTCCCTAAGCTGAAAATAGTTGGAGGCTGGCAGAGTCTTAGGGGAAAGCATCACATATAATTGCCCTCTTCTAACTCTGCCCTCAACAGCTGATAGAGACATGAGTATCTGCAATAAAATGGCAAGAATTTACTGTAGGAAAAGAGGGAAGGATATGCACCCACAACCCTCTGCCTCATTAGCACAAGCTAGCAAAACACACTCTACTGTGTTGGGGAGCTTAGCTTTGGAGATGCAGTGATACCTCTCCATCCATTACATCTCAACAGAGGAGCAAGTTACACATAATACTAACTACAGAAGTGGTGCTTCCAATAGATTTCAAAAACAGCCAAGCAGAAAGGCTGGTTTGTTTCAAAAGAAAAAAAAGGGGGGGGGAAGGGGGGGGGGAAGCAAACCATAAAACATGATGTGATTGAAACCTTCCCAGAAGGAAATAAACAACAACCCAAAACCTAAAAATGGCTGGAATGCTTTTTACGTTGCCTGACTTTTGCAGTCTTGTTACACCCTGTATTTAAGGTTTCTTTCAAGGCCAGACAGTTCTTCTTACTGGCAGTGCCTGAGTTATCACACACACTCTTGCAGGATGTGGAATTTTTTTAGAAACTCACAATTTTGGTAAACTTTTCAAGAATGTTTTACACAGAGATATCAGAGAATCAATTATTCGGGCTGTTTTGGTAAATTTTCCCTCCTCTGCTTTCTTGTCTATTAAAGAAAACAGCAATGCTTGGATCAGACATTCAGCTATCCAATCCAAAATACATTCTTTTTTATTTTAACTGCACTGCATCAAGTTGACATATGATGTGACACGATGTAACATAACATAAAACAACATTACTCTGCATAACACGTTGGAAATTAAAAATAAATATTTCCTTTGGATCCCACTGGTACTATCAATTTTACTTGCACATCTCTAAATTATGTTTGCTCCTCTCATGTCTTGCCTCTTAGCCACTTTCTTAGGTGAAGAACTGCCGTCCCTCTCCCAGCATGTTGGGTAATAACGTGTATAACATCTCCACGTTCTTGGCCTGTAGAAATGCAGACAAAAAGCAGTTCTTGTCTCTGAAATTTTCACTGGCGTTTGGGCTGATTTTCTGTTGATAGTTTCCTTGTTTTCAGAAAAGTTTTTGTTATGTTTAAGGCAAAATTAAAACCTCAAAAAAAACGAAATAGGAGCTGAGCGGGTAATAAAGAGTATCTTAATATTTATCATGCAGGTAATTACATGATTACATAAGGAAATCAGAAACATATTAGTATGATTTAGTGGCAGTGAAGTCAGATGGTCTGTATATAGAATCTAGATTTCTTTTTCTTGTTGGTAAAAATTACATTGGTGATTAAAAACTCTGTGGTTCCTTTCATTGGAAGCTTCAAATTTATGGAGAAATATCAATCAATTAATTGTTTTATGGACTTTGGAAAGCAGTTATTAATATTCTCATTAGTAACGATGGGAAAAGGAGACCCACAAAACGGCACATTTTTAAAAGCACTCTCTTATCTAAGCATTTTGATTTTCTGGCTCTGTTTTAAGTCCTTAGGCCCTGGTTTCCAGGGGTGTTGGTCAAATGTGGTTCATTTTGAGTTGGAGCTGTCAGCATGACGTCTTTGAAAAATCGCAACTCTTTTTCCCTTGTAGCCAAACATAGTAATGAGGCATAGTAATGATGCCAAGAATAGTTGTTGGCTTAACTGAAGACTTAATGAGAAAGCAGTGATGTGGCAAGTTAGGGATAAGGTACAAATCTTATTCAGGTACCAGCTCTGTGATGGTACTGTACTGTGCAGTGAGGAAGACTGGGGTTAGACTTTAAGACCTTACAGTAAAAGCAACTAAGAGTTGCAGGAGGTGGCTGTGGAGTTTCTGTTACGACTGCTCTATAAAAGCAGGTTAGATAAACGTCTATCAGGAACAACATAGGTATAGTTGATTCTGTATTACAGCTGGTAAAGGGAAAGGTGCTATCTCCTGGGGGCCCCTTCAGCCCCATCTTCTGTAGGTATCCCTGGATGGCCTCTAGTTGAAGCTAGTGAAAATGCCAGAAATGTTACAGCTGCTTTAGCATAGCACTTTGCCTAGACTAAACAGACCTGCTGAGAAAGGTGTATTGCTTAGTCAGAGCCATGTTACACTCCATCACAGAAATCCTCTCTCTTCTCCATAACATCCATGCCTCCGCCTTTTTTTTTTTTCGTAGACTTGAATTTGCCTTTTTAAACCTGCCTTTTCAGAGGAGTCATTGTTAGTCGGATTTTTTTTTTTCAGCTAACAAATATTATTCCTTGTTACTCTCCACTCCTTTAGGTTGTTAGGTTTTTTAGTTTAGTTTAGTTTTGTTTGTTTTTGATTGGTGCTGTTCTCGGCTCTCTGATTACTGAGTCAAATTTTGTTATTGCATCAAGCTCTCCCCCTAAAACATGCATCATCTTTCAAAAGCAGCCTAAGCCCATGGGTATTCAGCTGGCAGCAGCAGTGTACAGTTTGTCATGAGATGACTTCTTCCAGGAACAGCAGCGATGAGGTGTGGTTAGGACCCATTGTTATACCCAAAGGCTGAAATGCAAATAAATTTGCTGCTCTTCTTGATTGCTAAGCAATTCAGTCAATTGCTGGGTAAATGCAGGGTAACTCAGCATCTTTGACATGAGTGTGGACAAGTTCTGCCTTTAGGAACTGTGGCTTCTCTGATCAGTATACAGCTGCAAACATCACTAAGACATCTCCCTCTATTTGTAACAATGCAAATGACTAGTAGAGACACCATGCCCTTAGATAGTCATTGCATCATGCTATTCATGTATGACTGGCTTTTAGTTGGTAATATGAGAACAATAACTACTGAAAGTCAGCTGTGTATGAACAGCATACATGATAGTCTGTAATATTTTAAAAGGATGTGTAGTAAATGATGATCACATTTCATTGGTGATAGGGTTTTCAGCTACTTAATGCTGGTACTACAAAGAATTTGGGAAAATTATATATGTACAATGTTACATGTAATATGTTAATATGTAATATATGTACACTATTCATATGTGTGCCTGTGTAAAATATGGACAGAGCAAGGTCCTGCTGAAATGGTTTGATTGATCTTAATTTGGGGGAATCACCCTTGCCTATCTGGGGACGTTCAAACTAAACCTGAAAAATACACATATGATGTTTTGAATTTTGCTTCTGTGAATGAAAACTTTGCTCCCACAACAAAACTTAAGGTTGGGAGTTCATTCCAGGTGAATTTAACCGTCTGAGAGGAGTGCCTTTAGTCTGAGCTATTTGTCTGAGCTCCCAGAGCAGGCAGGAGAAAGAGACAGGCTCCTCCAGAGAGCAACTCCCCAGATATTAAAAGAGATGTCTAAAACTGGTGAGGTGAAAGACTTTCCAGTTGTGTCTGCTTCTCTCTGTCAGTGAGAGGGAGGTTGGATGAATTGCTTAGAGAAGATGCTTCATGCTTGGAAAGCTGAGTGAGGTTGGAAGGTTCCTATCACACATGTCCAGAGATATGTGGACTCAGCAAGGTCCAGGGCTCTGCCTGCTCTGACATCATGAATCAGGCTTGCATTTTCTAGAAATGAAATAATTTGAACAATCTCACAGGCATTTTAACAACCTTAGCTGTTTGGGTGGCATGTTGTGTTTAAGAGATGGACACATAGGTTGGAAGATTTGTTTTTGGTACCTACCTACAGGTTAGCCTTCCCATGCTGACCCAAGGATTGATTGGCATTTAGTTCCCACCTGCCTTGGGAAATGCTTCTACTAAAACCAAGAAGTTTCTGTTCTTCAGAAAAATATATTCCTATGGGTTCTCAGCAAAATCTGCCCTGTAGGGCAGGCAGATTAGGTGAGAGCAACATCCACTAAGTTCTTATCAACTGCTTTTTTCAGACTTTGATCCTGATATGGTGCTTTTGTTTCTCACTCACCTGCAGAGCCTGGAGTTTGCACTGTGTTTGGAGACCCTCACTACAACACTTTTGATGGACGGACATTTAACTTTCAGGGAACATGTCAGTACGTTTTGACAAAAGACTGCTCCTCCTCTGCCTCGCCCTTCCAGGTGCTGGTAAAAAACGATGCCCGTCGGACCCGTTCTTTCTCCTGGACAAAGTCAGTGGACCTTGTGTTGGGCAGAAGTACTATCAGCCTCCAGCAGCACCTCACAGTGAAGTGGAATGGGACCCGCATCTCACTACCTTGCGAGACACCTCAATTTCAAATCGATTTGGATGGTTATTTGCTGAAAGTGACAACCAAAGCAGGTAGGGCAAGTGTTTATGTGTGTGCCTTCTCCCTGAAGAAGTTCTCAAGTGCAATGTGAACGGCGTTCAGTATAAAAGCATGACAGTGACAATAAATATATTTCATAATTCTTTAGAAATGTGAGGAACCCAAGTACTTGATAACTTTTTCAAAACCTCTGCAGTCTTCAAGCAGACAGAGATCCAGCTGTGAGTTTGAAATCTTTGTGGAACAATTCCTGGACTATGTTTCATTCTGCAGCCAACAAATAACTTGCTGCATGGACAATTGTGCCATGATTTTCACTTCCAGTAACTAGAGTGGTTTGTTCAGGGTCATCATTTGATACTTACGGATAAGAACAGAGATGAAATCAGTTCTTAAACATTCATTTTTTTCCCCAGTTGCAGCAACATAACTTACAGTCTAAGTGGGCAATATGTGTAAAATCATAGTTATTGATGGCTGTAATGGGTTTAGGTTGTCAAATTATGGAAACATTTCACTGAGGCTATCCAGCAAAATGGATGTCATGGTTTAAAAACTAAGGCTTAATTTGCTGTTTAATGTCATCTTTTTGTGTTTGCTTTATGTTCGAGTAAGAGTTTGTCTGTGTAGAACAGAGTCCACAGCACCAGAAACAAAAGGAAATCAGAAACTTCAGAGAATCTGGCACCTTTTCTTGTAGAAAAAGGGAGGGGAGATAGCAGATTCTCAGATATTCAGAGTCCTAGAACATTCATTAATTGTCAAAATGCTAAACCGGAGGACTTACATTTATTTTGAAAAACTGTTTTAAGACTATAGTATGCTTGCATAGATAAATATTGAGTGTAAGCTAAGAATTTTCTCGTTAGCATGTGTTAGGTACCACTGTAGTCCAGGGAGATTTCACTTGCACAGTGAAGCACTGTTCCAGCAAGAATAGTCTTTACTGTTAATTCAATTAAATGCCAAGTTGCAGTTAAATCAATCTTTCTTATGAAGTGATATGATCACAGGCGTGAAGCATAGTCATACTCATTATCTAGCATCTTTTTTTTGTTGTTGTTGTTGTTTCTAAGGGGGACACTAGCACCCACTGTTGAACTGAGAATTTAGACACCTGTTCATATATCCTCTGGAAATGTAAGTCTGTATAAAGTGGATCCCAGCTCTGGGCTCATTCCTGAAAGTGGCAATGTAGATTTTTGTGGCTGTCTGTAAAATGCACACAAGTTGACCATTATTCACAACTTCTAATTAAAAGCATCTTGAGGGTTTCTCTTTGCAGCCAGCTGAATGCTATGAATTCTGGCGATGTGGATTTCATTAGCCAACCACAGGCCAAGGAAAGGTTTTCAGTTGAAGATGAATGACAGCCAATCCTGCTGCTATTCCATTTGTCTCTGGTGCAAGCCTAATAAATGACTACACACATCCTCGTCCATGTGTTGGCAGAGGGAGTGCAAACATGGCATATGACAACATACCAAACAGTGTGTAATCACTGCAAATTATAGTCTAAATAATTCCTCCCCTTAACAGAGAAGGATTAGGTTTTCTCTTGCTGAAGGCAGCACGGTAGGCCAAGTCTTCCATTCCTCAGCACAGAAGGCCTGGAAAGCAGCAGAGAACAACATGACTCCATTTTGCTGGGACAGGATAAGCAGCAGAGAGGCTGTAGAGAGGAAGAATGTGCTGAGTAGAACTGGTTTAAAGACAAAATTTCTGTTCCACAGGAAATTCTGAATGCCAAGGGGGAAAAACTTGAGAATTTTATGTTTCAGAAGATAATGTGGATTTTTTTTTTAAATTTATACTTTCCCAGTGTGTGGGGGGGAAAGAGGTGAAGGGAGGAAATAATGAAAAATAAGGAAAGTCACTGAACTAGAAGCAAAATTCAAAGTAAAATTGGGCTGGGAAGAGCAGAGTCTGGTGCTTAAAGCTCAGCTAGCATTCTCATGGCTTTTGGTTTTCCCTTTGCAAAACTGGGAGCTAAATCTTGGATGAATTAGGGGATCCCAAAGCTTCAGGAAGTGTTGTGGCCTCTCATTACAAGGCAATCTGCATGGCAGAGCTGCCCTGGAGCTGCATATCCTGAGAGTCCAGGCTTCCAGACAGCCCACCAGGCGAGCTGGCAGGAAACCAGCTTGGAGCCCTGCCTGGGTTGTGCTGCAAGTTCATTGAATCTGATATGCCTCCCTGAAGCATTTCAGTTCTGATGAATTGGCATTTTCCAGTGAAAACCTGTTTTGTGGCTGAACGCCTCACCAGCTGTAGCCCCAGATGCCATGCAGCAGCAATTCTGGCACCCTGCACTGGCAGGTACTTCTGGTACTGGCTGGGATGGTGTTGAGTCCTTGTGTAAAATTTGCATGTTAAGAAGACAAGAGAGCTAAGGGTCACAGGGCTGGTGTTGTTTCATCTGTCCATCTAGTGCAAGAGGGCTTTTTGTTTATTTTCTGTCCTGATCTTTTGCATGTATCTGCTTTGCTGAGGTTTGCTATACCACGTTGGCCCTAAATCTTTAGGGAAGAGTGCTCTGCCAGTTCTTGAGGATGCCTTTAACGTGAAAAATCATGCAGAACAATTGATGGGAGTTCCCAGCATGTAAAACTCAGTGTGTGATGTGCATAAATCCAGAAGGATTTCTTTTAAATGCAGTAGAGCATGTAGTGTGCCAAGTTAAGAAATAGAGTAACAAGTTGGTTAAGCATCCTTCAAAGCAAGAGGAAAATTGGAAAACCCTAAAAAGTAACTCCTAGAACGTTCCTTTTCTGCACATCCCCAGATGGGACAGATGCTGCATCCTTTGGCTTCAAGTCTCACCAATTACTTGGATTCTGATTCTTGTCCAAGTGAATGGGAAACTCATCCATTGGGGGAGAAAGGGGGAGGAAAGGAGAGAAGAGGGGGTTACAGGCACCAAGAAACTCTTCCAAACAATTTGTCTGCCAAAGAGACCATTTCAAATGTTGCTCCATAGCATAAACCCATCTGTCACAGCTCTAGCTGGTTTACAGAAACCGACTGAATTTTCTGCATGTGAGCAAACAAAATGGCACACACTGCATGGTCCAGCACTTACAAAATTATGCATCTTAGATTATTTTAGATTAAATGCCCTTCCTTGTAACCCCAAAATGGTTGGACCAGATGATCTTGTAACCAGATGGTCCTGTGACTAGCGGTGTTCCCCAGGGATTGGTGCTGGGTCTGGTCCTGTTCAACACCGTCATTGACGACCTTGATGAGGGAATAGTGTACACCCTCAACAAGTACGCCAATGATACAAAGCTGGGAGGAGTGGCTGACATGCCAGAAGGCCGTGCTGCCATTCAGCAAGACCTGGATAGGCTGGAAAGCTGGGCAGGAAGAAACCAAATGAAGTTTAACAAGAGCAAGTGTAGAGTCCTGCACCTGGGAAGGAACAACCGCATGTATCAGTACAGGCTGGGGGGAGACCTGTTGGCAAGGAGCTCTGAGGAGAAGGACCTGGGGGTCCTGGTGGACGACAGGTTGATCATGAGCCAGCAGTGTGCCCTGGTGGCCAAGAGGGCCAATGGGATCCTGGCGTGCATTAAAAGGAGCGTGGCCAGCAGGTCAAGGGAGGTGATCCTCCCCCTCTACTCTGCCCTGGTCAGGCCTCACCTGGAGTACTGTGTCCAGTTCTGGGCTCCCTGTTACAAAAAGGACAGGGATCTCCTGGAAAGAGTCCAGCAGAGGGCCATAAAGATGATATGGGGCCTGGAGCATCTTCCCTATGAGGAAAGGCTGCGAGACCTGGGTCTGTTCAGCCTGGAGAAGAGAAGACTGAGAGGGGATCTTATCAATGTGTATAAATACCTGAGGTGTGGGAGACAGAGGGATTTGGCCAACCTCTTCTCAGTGGTTTGTGGGGATAGGACAAGGGGCAATGGCCATAAGATAGAGCACAGGAAGTTCCGCACCAACATGCGAAAGATCTTCTTCACAGTGAGGGTGATGGAGCACTAGAAGAGGCTGCCCAGGGAGGTTGTGGAGTCATCTTCTCTGGAGATATTCAAGGCCCGTCTGGACGCCTACCTGGGCAACCTGCTCTAGGGAACCTGCTTTGGCAGAAGGGTTGGACCCAATGATCTCTTAAGGTCCCTTCCAACCCCTACAATTCTGTGATTCTGTGATCTTGGAAGTCTTTTCCAACCTTTATGATTCTATGAAATGGAAGAAGCTTTGCTATGGACAGAAACCTCTAGGCTGTTCATCAAAGCTAGAAATCTTGTTAGTAAAGCTAAGGGCAACATTGCACTATGAAGTTACAAAATTGTACTTGCATCTGAGCAATTGCAGCAGGATAAAGAGTAACTAAATAATTTCCAGCTAGAGGAAAGTACATCCACTTGTTGTAGCTAAACTGTAAATCTCTTGAATCAAAATGAGTAATCAAAGCAGGAATCTCTAGATTTAATGGTGTGTTTTTATATGTTGAGGCAAAAAATCAGAATTGTATGTTATTCTTGTCTGCATATCTAGAGTTCACAGAGCAATGCGTAACAAGAAGTTTAATTTACCTGTCACCAAGGACACAAAAGTATTCAGGATAATTTTAGAGTTAGCCTTTTGTAATGAGCATGAGTAGCTTCACTGAAAGTCAGTAAGTCGTAACTTGAAAAAGAAAAAATAAAGGAAAATTAGGATTAAATACTAACCTGTTGTGACTCTGCTTAAAGTCAGCAGTTTCTGAGGGAGCTCATTTGGGGAACAAGTTGAACACTACCTTAAAGAATTGAGTAATTTTCTGAAGAGAACTGTCTGAGGACTTGGATCTGGATACTTCAAACTTTGAGAAAGTTTATATGATTCTCAAGTCTGAAATAATCTTAGTTTATAAGTTAATGGCAAGTTTTTTTCTAAATGCCAGCACAGCAGTATTAGTCAGGTGTCTGCAAATCAAGCTGTTTTGTTTTGTTCAATGTTGTCAGAAGCAAAGACAGCTGGAATTTGAATTTGTCCAGCAGTGGTAATGTATGAAGCAGATTAAAATACAGCTTTCCTCCTTGCCACTGTGCTGGCCTCATTAACAGTTGTAGTCGTGCACAATTTCTCAGTTGTCTGGGTGTAAAATGCCTTTGGAGTAGGCAACAGTGGCCCTTTCCATGCTGGGTTTATGCGACAATCTGAAACTGCTTTAAGGCGTAGCTGTAGTACATATTAGTATTATCATTGCATACCTATAATGATAAGAAAACACGATGAAATAGACTGTGGTGACCATCTGACACAGAATAATCGGCAAAAGCTTGTGGGATAAATCTTCCCCCAAACACTTGGTGATGGTGTAAATCACTCAAGGGCAGCACGGTGCATACTGATGGCAAAGCTCCCCTTCTATATCCTTCACTGCCATTTACGCCTTACCCTGTTCCTCTGTGGTGTGGGTAGGAATTGTCACAAGAGACAATGGGATGTGCTGCCAAAGGAAGGGTTCCAGCTTTGAACTGAGTCACTGGTATGTTAATTACTTGCATGAGCACAGGGCAGGATTTGGATCGCGGCATGACAAGCACTGATTTACAAGAGGAAAGGGTGGTGCTAAGCCAGCCCACACAGCAAATGTAGAAGGCTGGAGCAAAGCCTTGGTCCTGTACCGTGAAGTGGTGCTGTTTGGTGTTCTTGGCCCGGCAGCGAGAAGAGGGTAAATTCTGGACTACCCTTTTTAAAAGCAAGTTGCTGTGTTTATCCTTAACTAACCACCGCACATGGTGGTTTATTATTCATTTTACAGGAATAAATTAACATCAGCAAAGTGGTTTGTGATCTTCAGATGGAGGGCACTGCAAAGATGTGAAGTATTAGCATTCATGAGACATATGAAATAATTAAAAGAAAGGCCATTTTTTTGGATGGAAGTTAAGCAGCAGTGATTCTTGGTGTTGTTTTTATCCCTATGATTCAAAAATTGCATTCCTTTATGAGATGTATATTTACTCCTCAGAAGATGGAATTGATTTAATATAAATTCACCCAGGTAAAAAACTAGTTTAGTCTCTGCCTGATCTCCGTGTCCTCTATAGTATCACTGGAAACAGAAAGGCATTCATAAGGTAGTTTATGTCCTCTGCATTAGGCACCCATGTTGTGATCCCTGAGCTGTCTATTTCTGTCCGTCAAAGAGAGGGACCAGGCAGCTGACTTAAGCTAGACATCTAGCTTTTAGGTGAATAAAGACACAAAATAGATTTCACCGACAGAAAGCAATTTTGATTTTGATGCACTGGAATTACGAAACCTTACTGTAAAAGATTGTAGCAGAGCACTTACATCCTGGCCTCTAGATAAACGTTCCATGTCTACCATCATTCCTCAGTGCTGCTGACTTGTGATGACAACTTCAAAAGGATAAAAAGGATAGCAATTAACACCTTTTGAATGAACCGTTTGAATCCTTTTCAGAATGCCTTCTTACAGCGGTTTTACCTATCTGGCATCTCCTTGCTCTCATCTTTTTATCTCTTTTTTATCGGCACAGAGTACTGTTTTTGGAACAGCTGTATTTTCCCAAATAAGTTAACACCTCTTTAGGCAAGAAAAAGAAGGATGTTTTCTAGGCAGTAGTCACTGGCAAAGTCCCATGGAGCATGGACACCTTTGTATGCCCATGACTTGTACAATGGGTGACAGAGGCTGAAATTCTGGCTCTTCTGAAGTCTGTTAGAAATTTGCTGTAGCTAATTCAATTTGCAGAATTTCACAAAAGCCCTCTTTCAGTGTTGAGAGTAGTTCTGCCATGGATACAGACTGGACACTGGAGTTTTTTAGGATAACCATATTCAATAGCAAGGAGGAACAAAAGTAAACAGAGACAGGCTTGCATATGTTGTAATCAAGTGTGGTTTAAGAAACTCTATACTTGCCAGAGGTATTTACTGGGAGGTATATAGAAATCTAACAGCATTGTCAGGAGGAAAACTGTAGCTTTGTTTAGTTTCCCATGAAACGCTGTTTCACAAATGTAAGGCACAATTTGTGATCCTCGATTTCTTCTCTCTCTTTTTTTAATATGTATTTTTGTCTCATCTCTTTCTTTTTTTAGGCTTGGAAATCTCATGGGATGGAGACAGTTTTGTGGAAGTCACGGCCGCACCACATCTGAAGGGCAAACTCTGTGGTCTGTGTGGCAACTACAATGGGCACAAGCGAGATGACCTAATTGGGGGGGATGGGAATTTTAAATTTGACGTGGATGACTTTGCTGAATCCTGGCGTGTGGAGTCCAATGAGTTCTGCAATCGTCCACAGAGGAAACCTGTGTCTGAGCTCTGCCATGGGACAGTCAGAGTGAAACTCCGGGCTCACCGGGAATGCCAGAAGCTCAAAGCCTGGGAGTTTCAGGGCTGTCATTCAACGGTGGATTATACAACTTTTTACCGGTAAGTGTGGCTTGCTGAGGAGGGAGAAAAAAAAAGTTACTGTACAAGGGGAAAAAACACACAGAACTGGCCCAATTTCAGCGGTGTTGGAGTGCATGCTTTGAGCTACTTTTGCTAAGAATTAATATACAGGCTTAGAGTTAGGCCTAATAAGTTATGAAGTACTTTCCTGAGTTGGGGATAAGCTAATTAATACAGACCTGAGCAGCTAACAGGGAGAAAGGCAGGGTTATGATCATCTAGAGAAAAAAAAAAAAAAAAGTCGTTTTGGAGACTGAGAGTGAAAAGATAACAAAAGATTTCAAAACATTTTGGTAAGCTCTTTCTAATTTCAAAGTAATCTGTAAAGCTCTGGCTGACTTTAATTGCTATTGCTTGACTTCCTGAAAGGTTTTTAAAAATGACTTTATTAAAGCAGGGATATCAAGTGCTACTTCTGCCTCTTGGATGGTGTAGTTTGTCAGTGTGAGAGTTTGAAAGGGTAGAGTTAACAAACGTTCAGTGCATGTTCATCTTGCCCTGGGAACAAAGGAAGGCAGGAGAGAATTCTAGAAGCCTTTTCTGAGTGAATTATTTGAGATTTTTTGTCTTTAAAAAGCTTCCAGTCTAAACCACAGAGACAACATTTCTGTTCTTTAATTGGCATGAGTTTATTTGACCCTCACTTAGTAAATAAAATTGGCTTTTCATTTGATTGTCTGACATAAAAGATAAAAGCGAGGCGAGTCACAGTCGTGTGATGGCGGATGGAGCTGCCTGCTCTCTGCGCTCCCAGCTTTCCCCACTCGCACACATCTGCTGAACTATTGGGCTTATTAGGAAAAGCTTTCTAAAATGATTCCATTTCCCTTATGAATTGTCTTTCCTCTTTTTTTATAATGAGGCAGAAAGACTTTTATCTACCCCACCAGAATATGGCTGGGTACTGGGAAATGCTAAAAGAAGACTCATGGTTTGGCTTGTAGTCTCTGTGCTTCTGTATTTAGTTTCCAGTAGTGTATCCCAGGCTAGGAGCCTGGCAAAGAGTGAAAATTGTACTGTGAGAAGGTTATAATACTTTATCTTTTCCAATGGCTGGGGGCACAGCAAAGTCTGCTAGAGATGCTAACACGTGCACACAGGGTCTGTTGAATCCATTTCAGTGGCATTCCCATCTCACTTCCATCAACCTCTAAAGGTAAGTGATGACAATGCAAATGGAAAACAGGCTCAGAGAGATTTGTTTCATTTTGCAATTGATTTTTTTTTGTCCCTTCTTAGAAGTAGTTTGTCATTAATTTACTGCAATACACTTCCTGACACCACAGCAGAAAATGATTTATATTTTGGCTAGAGCAGCCAGAAAAAAAAAATCTCTACATGCTTGCACTCAAGAATTACCATAAAGCATTTCTGTTTCTTTACAATCTTGTCTCCTATTTGTCCTGGAAAGACAACAACATCAAGCAAGTATTTAATTAGATATGTACTTTTGGAGAAAAGTTTATTTTTCCCTAAGGAAACTTTACTTTGAAATGACCATCATATACTGTCAGAAGTAGCTGTTCATTTGCTTGTTTAGATATCACCAGTTAGAATGCTCAGATAAAAATATGGGAGCCATAGATAAAATATAAGTGTAAAATAATTAATGGGATTTAGTACGATGCTGCTGCTTTTTAGAAACGGACAGTGTTGTAGCAAAGTATTTATTCAATGATCATGGCCATTTTTCATAGCAGGAAATTCCTGTAAGCAGGTAAGGATTATGGTAAACACATTCAAGAAAGCTCAGGGAATCTTTCTAATATAAATCTTTACTTATATATACATATATATGTGTGTGTGTATATATTTATAAAATATGACTACTTATGAGATCTGCATTTTTTATGAATATTTTTCAAGGAGACCAATGTTGGTGACATATTTCTGCAGAAAATCTTAATTACATTTGAAAGAAATTTAAATTAACACTTACAAATTTTTACTGAGATCTTTTAGAAGAGCATACATAATCAATATATTTTAATTTCAGGTTAGGTTTAGCTAATTTTTTTTCCAGTTCTTCTTTCCTGACTGTGAACAAGTTTCTAACAATAAAGGCAGTGAAAAAGGCATAAAATTAGAGTCTTTTTTATTATTTATTTTTATTTTTCTTCTCTCTGAATTGAATGGCTTCTCAGTTTTTATTCTCCAACATTACATATTATGGAATTTTTCTATTTGAAATACTGCCTTTTCAAGAGTTAATCTTTCTTGATGATTCTTGCCTATATTATCAACATTGCCTCATTTTCACTATGCTGCTCTGTTAGTGACCTGCTGCTAATAAGAATTCTCAGAAATAGAAATAAACTCAGAACGTTATGAATTACGGTGTGTTTTCTGCAAATACCAAAAAAGGCAGTGAGCAATGTATTGCAAACATTTGTCTGACATTGTGTTACTGATGAGATTTCTGTGAAGACATCTCAAATTCATTTTAAGTCTCATTCTTTTTACAGCTGTTGTTTCTCCTTTTGTTGGACATCCAAAAAACATATACAGCAAGATTACCATGATTGCTAGGTGAAAAGGACATGGTTAATGTTTAAAAGAGTAAAGATCAAGTTGCATGGTTAAGGGGTGAAGAACAGCTAAGTCCTGAGTTTCACCTTGATAGATCTTTGACACCTTAAAAGAAATAGTTGTGCACCTTGCCCTTCACCTTTTTTTGATATCGTAACTTTGGTGACTTGTGTCTCTGCAAAGTATGTGGAAGAGTAAAGCAAAATGTAAGCATAAAAGAAAGGATTTTGAAATAGTCTGGACTGCAAGCTAACAGTTTTAACATCTAATTTTACACCACTCTTTTAATTCTTTGTTTTGTAACTAGACACGTTTTTATGGGCTTTTAATTGCGGTTTGTTTTGTTTAGTTTGGGGTTGGTATTTTTTTGTTTGTTTTTAATGCATTGCTAGTTGTTCAGTACTTATGAGCAATACTCTAAAAATAACCCTTAGGGCTGAACTTTATGGAGGCAAGCTCATTTATACAGGCAAAAAAAACCTGAATTTCCAGGAGATTTTGGTAAAGTCTGAGTAAAGATATGAAGAGATTAATCAGTGACAGTCATCACCATTGCCTCTTGTCTATTTTGATAAATATGGCTAAACAACCTAGATTACTCCTTGCCGGGCGGGAGGGGGTGGGGTGGAGTGGGGGGTGGGGAAATGTTACCAAGGTTACTCAGTATAAGGTTTTTTAGAGGGGAATATTTTGTTCATGTATGCAATAAACTTGCACTCAGACATTGAAGCTGCTATTTAGTATAAGCAGCACAAATAATAAGTGACACCATCTGAACTTTTCATGCTGCTGTTACCAGAAAATACTCTTATCACATTATTAAGAATTATTATGGTACTCTTTAAGGTCTTGGATGAGGACCTAGGGCTTGGGGGATTTGAGGAAGGAGAAGAGGTCTTTCTGTGCTCACTGACCCCTATCTATCCCATGTCTAATCTTGTTCTGCGTCTTTGAGCTGTGCTGCAGCAGGGGCAGGAAGATGGCTCTAGTCCTGGTGAGGCTGGGGAACACCATGGCATTGGGAGCAGCTGCCCGGCATGCCCCAACCACAGCTGATGCGTCTTGGGAGCAGGCAGCACCCAACAGAGGGTGCAGGGTTGGGAGTGACAGAGGCACAGCAGCACTGCTTGGAGCAGGTTGGGCTGCAGGAAGCAGCATGAAGGGAGATAATACCCCTGGTAATATCTGCCCTCATTAGCATTTTTAATTCTAGTAGATTTTTTTAACAGTTTGGTATCACTGGTAGACTTGGAATGTGACATCAACACGGTATCAGTGTATCACTCATCTCTCATATGCATACACAGCAGCTGAGTTCATAAATGACTAGCTAGACATTGCTTAAGACTCCCTCTACAGCCATAACTTTGGAAAAATATTTAATGTCTTGTTTTTGTCATGCAGTAGATTTCCCTATTTGAGATTGTGAAAATTGTGCTTGAGACAAGTGTTTTTATTATTATTACTTATCCTGCTAGTTATATTTTTGTTATTGTTGTTATTGTTATTATATTTTTAACAGTCAGTAGCACACCAAAAAATTAGTTGCTCTTTTTCTCTTTTGTAGTTGTTGTAAGAGGTGGGTTTTTTTTCTCTCAAACACCTAAATTTAATCATATTAATTATTTTATGATGAGCTTCATAATAATAGCATCATTTGCTTGAATCACTTAATCAAATGCATTCAGGAATTGCAAGTCTACTCTACTGCAATTCTTGTCTTAAATATTCCTTGTGATTGTGGCTGATCTTAGTCCAGCTTAGCTCTTGGTTATTCAGTTAATGAGTTTCTTTTCCAGTTAACTAATTAACTTTTCACAGTTAACTTTTCAGTCTTGCAGTTTTTCTCAAAATTTCCATTTAACTAGAGAAAATGTTATTGTTTAGCATCGGTACGTAAGTTGCAATTCTGTGTAATCCATCAGCTCCCTGTTACTCAGTTTGACAGATATGTCGTGAATAGTTGCAGAGAACATGCAAGCTGCAGCATCGCAAAGTTAATTATGAGCTCTATTTAAAAGATGGAGACTAAGGGTTTGTGGCTTTGAAGCAGAAGGTTTTAAGTTTTTTTTCTCCTGTTAACAATGATGTCCTACAGCTGTAAAATTCATGTAGTTATGCCCCTATGTTCACTCAGCGGGACGGTGCAAAAGAAATGTTGTCTGAAGAATGACTTCAGACAGGCCCGCTTCAAGTGTTCAAGGAGTGGGTGGAATTAGGAGCTCTGTAGCCCTCTGCTTTCTGCCAAGGGTTCATACTGCAAAATTCTCCCTGTGAGATTTTCTGGTTCTGGCTGTGCATGTGGGCACAGCAGTTGCCTGTGCTGCTCCAGCTGGGGTCAGGCTGCTCTGGGGCTTGTCTGTGGTGTAACCGAAGGGTGACTGTAGCTCTGGCTGCTCATGAGGGCTGCTCTTGCCCCTGTTCCTGCTCCTGCTCCTGCACCTGCACCAGCCTCCAAATCTGTATCTCCACCCACAGTGTCAGAACTGGCCTGTCTCCCCTTCAAGACAGGCTAGTGGTGTTGGCTCAAATGAAGGATCGATGGCATGAAGCTTTGGATGGCCCCTGTGCAGTCCCAGTGCAGTGCAAGTTTTCTTGCTCCCACTCACTCTTGTGCTAAGGTAATGATGTTCCTGCTCCTGTCTAACCACCTTTCTAAAGCTGGCCTTGAGTCTGGGTACTAACAGCAGTGTAACCACAGCAAAGGGGAGCTCAGGATGACACAATTTACTCAGCTTCCTGGGCAAATTGTCACTAAGCAGCTGTGCAGCCCAGGGAGCTTCTGGTTTGGAAGGAATTTAAAAATATTTGAAATTATAATTGTATTTTTTTTAAGCAAATCTTCACCAGGACTTGAGTTTCCCATGAGCTAGATGCTCCCTTTCTCAGTCTGCTCTGTTCAGCATCTTTAAGTCTTTCATCCATTTGAAGTTACCCACTAGAGCTTTAGCTGCTTGCATTAGAAAGTGCTTAATAATTCAGATTTTCTGTACAGAAATACTCTGCTTTATGTCACTTTACTTACACAAGGCGATCCTTTGCAGATCAGCATTGGAGTAGAGTGCAAAGGACTAAGCCTGAAGGCATAGGCCATAGGAGAGCTGGTGTTCCCAGGCCTTACTAGAGTACTTGTGCTTGGGAATGCATTCTCCACACAAATCTGGCTGGGCTGCCTTTACTTTGTGCCCTTATAAGAACTGACATTACTCCTGAAACCACTTCTAAATGTCAGCCATCGAGTCACACCTGTGCATCTTGTGTAACACTGTGCTGAGCTCACTGACATGCAGGTAAAAGGCATCATGACTTACAGTGCTAGTGACTGGCAGTGCTAACAAGTGGGAGAAAACAGTCTTTGCGGTGTCTGATGCACTTTGGGATATATAGCAGCAAGTATCAAACTTTGCTACCCATATGCTGACAGTAAGGGGTGCTGCAAAAATACCACAGTATGTATAAATAAATAAATATATATATATAAAGGTATAGATCACCACTGTTCTAAGCCTCCTCCTTGAAGTATTTTTCATTTGAAGTAGCCAAAAGTGAGTGCAAGCTGCCAAAAAAATACTGCTTAGTTTTAAGGATTCGAAGCTTGGACTTGGACAAATAGGTTGAGTGGTCAGGAAAGATAAATCTGAACCCGAGTTGAGCTCACTTATCTGCAGATCATGATTCCTCTTCATCTTTCCCCCACGCCCCTGCCCCTGGTGGGGTATTTTTCTCGTAACCAAGCCCTGTTCACTTGTGTCTGTTTAGAAAAGTACCTCGGGAATATGGGGCTAGAAAACATTCTTCTCTTTGTATCAGTGGTTATTACAGCTGTGAAACGTTGAAGCAGTGCCAGTGGATTCACAGATGTCTCCTTTCCTGTTGAGGTATTGGGAGAGGGCAGGGGGGGAGGATGAGGGTGGAGAGGGCTCCAAAATCTAACAAGACTGTGGTGTTGGACAGACACTGTTCACCTGGGACCATCTATGGCTTGCTTCCAACCAAGAAATGCATGCTTCCCTGATGACCCACTTTGTGTTTCCCTATATGGAAAGTTAATGATTTTTTTTTTTTAAACAAGGAAAGATTTTTATAGGAAAACCAGATGAAGCAACATATTATTCTGTGATTAAAACTCAGAGGTTTCCTTTACTTCAAAGATGGCATGTTTAAAATGTGTTTGTTTTGCTTACCTAATTACATGATCACAACCCTACCTGATGTTGTCCTTTTACACTGAATGAAATGTTACTTTCTACTGGTTCCAAGTGCAATATGAGGCTTCTTTCTGCTCTTTGCCAGGAAAGAGCTCAATTTGTGATTATTGTGCATGCAGATATATAGACACTTATTACAAAAACCTGCTTCTGCCTAGTAAAACTTCATTTGTTTTTGGTTTATTACCTGGCCCAATGAAATTCAAGTCAGGTGTTTCATAACAAAATGCTGTCTTCTACATTGCCCTCTGTCCGACAGATGTGAGACTATATGTGAAAATGTAAGGTCAATTTGACTATGACAGAAGAGATCCTGAAGGATGGTAGGAAGTATGGGGAAGGAAGGAGAGGGAGATACATATAACAGTACAAGCACGGTGCCATAAATGCACTTCTCATTTGTCAATGTAGATTGCATTTTCAGAACTTGTTCCTGGGTTACTTTTAATACAGTTTTGGCCATTTTGTAGCATTTGTTTGTTTGTTTGTTTGTTTGTTTTAGTTGTTATTTTATTTGTTGTTTTGTTGTTACTCTTTGGCCCACAGTGCCTTGGAGTTGTGGGATAAAATCCTGGTTCATTGAAACCAGTGGGAATTTTGCTATATTTGAGGGACAAGATGTCATCGTTGTGACCATCCTTGTCCCATGCACGTATATAATGCTGATCTATGCATTAGTAGTCCTGAGTTAGTCTTTCCACCATCTGCTGTTCTACAGACGATTTAAGATTCAGCTGGTTCGGAGACAGAGGGTCCTTTTTTTTTTACTGGAGTAAATGAAGTGAAATGCATTCATATTGGGGTACCCAGATCCTGTCTGCCTGCCACTTTTTTTTGCAGAGTGAAGTCTAAGGGGTGGCTTTGCAAAGCAGACAACATAATTTGGCTGACCCCAGGCAACTGAGGGATCTCTCTTAATTTGAGGTTCTTTCTTCTTGGCTGTAAGATGTTCACAGAAAAACTCTGCAACTCTTGGGCCTGCCATCCTTCACATTTTTCAAAGCTTATCTGATAGGCTTTTAAACACATCCCAGGCAAAACTTCTTTAATACAAAGTTCCCCATCCCCAATGTCCTTATTAGAACTGCAATTTTAAAATGCCACTATATCACAGTAAGCATGAGTGTGCCCTAGGACTATTACTTTTTTTCTGGCAAAACACAAGCATATCCCTATTGCATAAATATTTTTGGAAAGAGTCCTTTCACTTTCTGAAAAATATGCTTGGTGTCTCAGTAATAGAATAAAATGCATGATTTTTAAAAAGAAAAGGAGAGCAGGTGTGGGGAGGAACTGGTAGAAAAGCAGTGTGATATCCTCCCTTGTGAAAATGTTTTAAAAGACTCCACCTGCCAGTTAGTGCAATTTGATCCATTCCCAAAACAAAAATACTTGCTACTCTGAAGTATTCTTTTCAAATGTGATAATAAATCTCACATTTGGAGGGATGCTATGCAGAAAAGTTGTCAGCATCATCAGAGGAAATCACTGTCTCTCTCTCAGATACCACAGAATTTTAACTACAGCTGCTACAAAGTACAAGACCTCTGTTCGATCTCATTTTAATTAGCTTCTGAGACATGTTCACAGCAAAGCTTTCTTTGCTAGCTGGATTTTATTTAATTTTAGCTTTTTATGTTTTAAGTTTAGTGCAGTATTGATTTTAAATAAAATATAAAGGTGCTATTTCCGTGAATAAATAATTCAGGAAACTAACCCATCACATCTTATATTCTGCCTCAGGCAGAAGCTAGTAATTTTTTTGAGGAAGACGAAACCCACCCATACTGTAGCTGGCCAACTGTACCATGTCGTATATGGAGGAGAAATCCAATTCAGGCCCCTGAGATGATCGGTTTACATCTCATAGCATGAAATTTTAATTACCTTTCCTTTAACATGCATAACTGCGAAGCTACTATATTTCAGCTCCTATTTTAAGCCACCTGCAGTATATCCTGCCTAATTAGACACAGCAAAGATGAATGAGGGTGTTTATAAGCAGGTAAATGAGGTGAATTTGTGGGAAATTTTTAAAAAATAAGCTTAACCTAATCCTCCTGTTATTCATATTAGTTCATTTATGCTTCTGGCAGGATAACCAGACAAAGCAGGACATGAGCCGTGACCAACACAAAAAAAACTTTTCTGTAGAAAGTTTGCCTTAGGAAGGTTTTGACAACCCAGAGCAGCTTATCGTGCCTGTTTTTGCTGTGGTGGAGAGCTGAATTGCCACTTGTGAGGGGGCTGTTCTGGAGACTTTATACAGGTTAACTGAAACTTAACTGAAAGCTTTCTGGTGGTTGTTTTTCAGTAGTAGCTGAAGGTTTTTCCTTCAGTTTTGCTGTTGTTTCCTAAATCCTGCAGGGCATCCAAGAAATCTGTTCCCAGTCTTAGAGATCTCTGGGGACCTTTGTGTTATGTGAGCATTTTAGTAGCCCTCTATGTTATGAAGTAACAATCTGTAGTGAAGATCTCACTGTCCATTCCCCTAAGAGCTCAGAATCACAGAATGGCTCAGGTGGGAAGGGACCTCTGGAGGTCACCTGGTCCAACCCCCCTATCCAAGCAAGGCCACCTTGAGCGGGTTGCCCAGGACCACATCCAGGTGGCTTTTGAAGATCTCCAAGGAGGAGACTCCACAACCTCTCTGGGCAACCTGTGCCAGTGCTTCGTCACCTGCATAGAACAGAAGAACTTCCTGGTGTTCAGATGGAACCTCCTGTGCTCCAGTTTGTGCATACTGCCTCCTGAATTGCCTCGCTGTATTGATAGGTGTGTGAAGGTTCCATATTTGCTCTCTCACATATACATAGTGCTAGCATGTAAAGTAATTAACTTCTGTTAATTGCTCAAGCTTCATTTGTCCTTCAGTCTTTGCAGCAAATGAAGGAACCACAATCTCACATTTCTGGTGATGTTTACAGCCTCACAAACAAGCACAGTACAAGCTGTTTTGGGAGGCCTCTGCTGCTGTCATTCCACCTGCAAAATGTTGGCTACTTTGACAGTGGAATACTGAGAGCAAATGCAGATTGAGTGCCAGGCACTGGGATCTTGATGAGAGGCAGATGCAGCCCCCATTTAACCCCAAGCACATGGGCCTAGCAGAACCAGTGCTGATGAGGGCTTGGGATCCCCACATCTTGGCACCAGAGGGTTATTGTACTCTATAGAGCATCACAGCTGCCGAGTAAAGGGCAGACTTGTAGGAAGTAAGGCAAGATAGGTGGAGGTACTTGTGTTTGTACAGGAATATGTATTTATCCATCTCAAATATTTACCATTAGAATGCCTAAGGTTCTGGTAAGGTATGGGGAACAAACTGCATGCGCATGTATTTGTTTCAGGTTCAATCACCTTTTAAACTTCTGAGACACCATGTAGAAGTGTGCATGCATGGCTCTGCTCTCATAATTAACTGTGCCTCTGGTGGACTCATCAGAGCAGGCGTAGACTTATGATAGTACAATGAGAGGTCTCAGGAGTAGAGCTTGACTGTGCTATCCTGGAGCAGGGGAGGAACTAAAATGACACCAGATCCAAAATATACTATAATCGGTACCTTCTTCACCCAAAGGGAGCAAGAGGAATCTTTTTTTCACCCAAATGGAGGGCTTCACATATGTGAGAGCAGGTGCTGTGATTTCACATCTTCATCAAGGTATAAAGAGGGTGAGAGCTTTTAAGTTTCTGCCTGAATCCCCCATTTAAGTCAGCTGAAATTAAAATTGGTGGGGAATGTGCTGGAAATACTGAAGGGAGTTGGAGCCATATGTTTTCTTGCATTCCTGGGTACTCCTACAACTAACATTCTGTTTATATAATATTCCTGAAACATAAAAGCTAAAATAAATTCAGCATGTGAAAATTAATAACAAGTCATTTCTCTTATGATCAGTCCAGAGGAAGCTGTCGTAAGTGTTAAGGTATTCAGACAGCTGATTTTTGTACATCAGCTCTCAAGTGAGGTATGTAGTTTACAGAGAGTGAGTGCTTAAGCTTATGTACTCTATGAATACATGAAGTAAGAGGCTGTTGAGGATGGTGGATACCATGGTAGCAAGGAAAAAGTTTACAAAGTTCATTTCCTAAGTGTTCCTTCTTAGCACTTTACATTTTCAAATTGCAGTGTAAACATTTAATTCTCACTGCACCTTGGTTTAAAGTTGTTGAAATGAAGAAAGAGTCCTTTGCTGTGCAGGAAGCCAAGTGTAGATTTGAGATTAAAATGTGAAAGTGCCTGGTTCCTTGCCTGAAGCTCGAGTCCTTCTGATGGTATTTAAGAGGTTTTCACATGCACAAGAAGTGTATTGTCTTATTCTGGTCAAAATGCACATTCTTCTAAAACTTTCAGAAGAAAGCGTTACTGCTCTTCAAGGAGCTAAATCGTCTCTGCTCTTTTAAGGCCCAGTTAAATGACAGCCTGGTAATACTCCGTGTAGTAATGTGTCTTTGGTAAGTGAAAACCTAATGCAAAATCAAAACTTAGTAATGGATTGAGGCATGAACTACAGATGGCTTGCTTTTGGAGCAGGAAGTGTCAATGCACGGGGAAAAAAAAAACATACTATGTTCTCATATATCGAGGACTAGGCTGACTTTTGAAAGCCCATTTTATTCTGCTCACCTGTGTGTCTACAGGCTTTTTCTCTGCTGTACTGATTTGTCAGGCCACTCTTCATGGAGAAAAAAAAAAAAAATTGCATGCTCTCAGGAGGAATATTTTTCATCATGGCAAGGTGATGACTTAGATCATAGATGTCCTCAGAGGGTGACAGAAACTTTCAATGGTTTCAGGATTTGCTGTGGGTACACAAAACCTTTTCAAAAAAGGATTATAGACTACATGGCTTGAGTAATGCATGTCTTGCCCTTGTTTCCAAAGGCAATGACCGCTTGCTGACAATATGGGGAAGGGTCACCAAAATATCAGCTGAAGGGGTTGAAAGTCATATTGTAATCAGAGAAAAGATCCCACAGACAGGTGACTATTTTATTTGCCACTGGCGTTGTAAATGCCCTCCAATCCTATATAGTAATTAGGCTGTGTTTAGTCAACATCTGAAATATGCAGTTGCTACCATTTGCATCACAATTCTTCAGTTTATAGAAGGCCCAGATCTTCACTGCAACCATTAGCAGCAAATCTGATTTCAAACAAACAAAACCTACCAACCAATCAAACACAAAACCCACTATGAGAGCACAAAATTGAGGTACAGTACAGAGACATTTCAGCCCATTAGTGATGTGACATGTGGTTCATTTTCCAGCTCTCCTTTTACTCACCTGCACTGATCTGGATAGTTTCCCTCTGGTTACTTTGATCTCTAGAAAGTCTTTTCAAACTGATGTCTACCTATCCCCTGCACATGAGGAATGTGGTTAGCATGACTTGGCTAGATCACACAAAACATGGAGGCATGGAGACAATGAGAGAACAACCTTCTCCGGCAGGTATTGTCTCATAAGACCATACTCTCTCATAAGATATCTAGACTGCTGTCTGAATTGACATAATCTATTCCATAGTTGCAGCCTGTGTTACAGGGTAGCCAGACATTGTCTCTGGCCAGGATTCCCATCTGGTTTTTGAGGCTAGGAATTCACTTTACGTGCTTCTCTTATCAGCTGCATGCAAACTGTGCTGTCTAGTAGTCCTGAGATTTTCCTTCACCTGTCTCTTTTATTTCTTTGTCTCTTGTTGCTATTCATATACTCTCTTTCCAACTGATAAAGTACTTGGCCAGGAGTGTTTTCTAGTTATGGAATAGTATAGGTTTTTTTCCTCAACATTCCACATATTTGAAACTTGCAGTTTTATATAGACAGAAGAAATTTAACTATGGGACTGGAATTAATAACTCTTGTGACATAAAAAGATGCTATTTATTATCATAACTGTCCTCACTATCCTTGGAGCAGATGCAGATACTGTGTTCAAAGTCGTACCCAAAGTTAAAGATCCCACGTACATGCTCAAAGCATTGTTGTCGGAATATGTTTTGGTTCCATAACCGTGATGGGCCTGATAGACAGTGGTATATGCAAAATGTTTAAAAGCTTTTCCATATGGTTAGGAAGTCAGGATTTGAAAAATTTCCTCAGTGTTTATAATTAAAACCCAGAAGATATTAAACAGTTACTGGTTTCTGTTGTGGTCAATATTATGATTTACTGAGCTGAGAACCAATATTGACTGAGGGGAAACGAAGCTTGATTTTTCCCCTAAGGCCTACTAAGTCTGGATGCTGACTGAAAACAGAAGTTTGCATGGTATAGACATCCAATAACAAGCTTTTACAAGGATAAGAATTTGTTTGTCTTTCAAACAAAATTTATAACAAAATTTGTTATTATATGTGTTATAATGCTTTATATAAAATATCATTACAGTGTTTCTTTAAAGAGCCCTTTAATTGTGGATATGCCCCTTTGAGACAGAATTGATGGGGTTATACAGAGTACATGAAAAATGCTGGATTGGTAGCCTAAGAGGGGAGTGTCTACAATATGAACAGCAGTAATTTGAGCATTTTACAGTATCCTACTGTTATGTTTCTATCTCAAGCTGTGATAGCACAGGTTGCTGAAGTCCACAGTTGGTATGATCCTCTTATCTATCCAGTCCTTGACTGTGTCTCCATTACTGCAGACAGTCTGGTGATCTTTGTGACACGGCCTCCTCCATGCTGGGAAGCAAGAAAACGCAGCTGAACTCATTCCAGGTCTCAATTGCTCTTGCTTTTGTGTTAGAAGTTTTATCATTTAAAAACATCAGGTGTCTGAATACAAGAGAATTTGAGCCAGGAAAATCAGAGATCAGAGCCTGATCTCATAATCCAACATATTACACGACTATCACTTGTACATATACAGAATATGTACTTTTGCCTGCTTCTGACTATTGCCCGAATTATATACATTGCTAAACATCTGAACACTGCTATTTTTTAACAGTCTCCATGAAATTAATCTCCTGCAGATGCTGGCTCATGGCTGGCAGCATCCTTCATTTTTAAGCTTAAGATACTAATAAAATTCTGAAGTCCGCTTTCCATTCAGATGTGAGAAAGCCCTCCAGTTTGACACGAACCAGCTCTTTGATCCATCTTTTGTCAAGTGGTGAGAGTGAGACTAGGTCAGCTCTTGGGGCTCTAGACAGAATTGTATTTCATGAAGTAGCGTGAAGCTTATAATTAGAGCAGAAGCAGTAGTTTTCCCAGGAGTTTTTGACATGTCCCTTCCCTGGCAGCCTGGAGCCTGTTAAATTACATGGTCAGACTGGATTCAAGCTTCTTGGTGGTTCAGCAAAAGGACTGTGTTGTGAACTGAGTGTGGAACAAACAAGAGAGGATTATTTTTTGTACGTGCAATAGGAACAGAAACAATTTTTTTTGATATTGAGCGTCAACTGCAACAACACCAGCTGTAGCTGAAGAGTAATGGTATTGCTGAAAGCCAACAAAGAGATTCATGGTGTAGTTTTCAAGGCTCTTGCTGGTTTTATCTTTGTCTTTTGTAGCATACATTGCCTGCTTTGGAGAGGAATGTTCTTCAAGAGCAGTGATGCCTTACTTTTCCTTTTGGCTCAGGAAAACACATTATGTCCTGGTAGCTAGTGGTTCCAGAAAAGAGTAATAACTTATTACAGAGTCTACCAGAAGCCAGTTGCCTTAACTTTAAAAATGTTTAGTGTTCCCCAATATATCTTGTAAAAATGAATGTTCTCTTTTTGCTCCAGATTATCGGGCTGTGCAGCAACCCAAATGAAGGTGTGTGAAAGAATATCTTTTTTTCCTTTGACCCTTTGTTTTTCCCTTTTGCAGTACAGGTGTGACAGTGACGGAGGAACATATTTACAGGTCTGTGGGGCTGCTGGAAAAAACAGTCCCTCCCAGGGCTGTTCACAAAGTGAATCATTAGCCTGACTGCAACAATAAATACCACCACAGAGAACATGTGAGGATTTATCCAAAGGTCACATTCACCCAGAAGGTTTCTCTGCTGAAAGAAGTTTGCAGCTGTGTTAAGATTAAAGAGTGTCAGAGAACCATAGTGTGTGTGATTTTTTCACTCTAAGTAAAATATGAGCTGTTTGTCTAACAGACCCAGCTGAGGGATGCTAGTGTCAGGCTGCCTTGGGGCTGTCATATATATTTCCAGTGGGCTTTTAGCATTCAGGAATAATCTCCTCTTCGATGCATTTATCTGACACATCCTAAGCTCCAGCAATGCCTAGGAGGAGATCTTCCTCCTGCCATTGTGAGAACTTTGATAATCACTCAGAAAAGGGAGACATAATGGGATCAGCTCAGACAAATGACTGAGGTCAAAGTCATGTCCTAAAAATGAAAATAACATAAACGAATCACTCGCCTTCTCACTTAAATGTGCTTAACAGACAGTGGGCCAGACTGCAATGTGATAAGCATTTTATCTACAGCAACTGGCAGCCACTTGGCTAAATAGTTGCTGATTGGCTTCAGCGAAAACCCTTGCATGAGTTTTTGTGCATGCCTATAAGGTCACAGTCATGTTTAGGGTCTGTATGGAAACATTTCTAATACTAATCTGTTAACCTGCTTCTCCTTTCACTGATAATATTTTTAGATTAGGAATAGTAGCATGAATTTAATACTGATATAAACAGAAAAAGATGAGTTTTGCCTTTAGTGGCACAGGGTGCATTGTAGCCTATGGTTGCATGGTGTGTCTCTTGGTCTTTTTCTGGTAGATAGCATGTGTTTTTTTTCTCCCATACTCTTAGCAGGCCTGGATCTCAGGGCCCAGGAAGGATGCCTTGTGGTTTCAGGACCACACGCTGGTCTTCCCAGCTATGGCAGTCCCCAGGAGATGCAGTAGAAAAATGCTGTGGTGGTAGAAGGGGACCTGCAGTGTTGCTGTACTGAATGTTCTTTGGGAAGCAGTTGTGGTTATCATTACATCTGTGCACAGTAAACAAATTAATCTTCTGACATTTGTATTGCAGGAAACACCAGAGAAAAGCAATGAGAAAGTTTAATATAATTTTAATTGCCCTTTGTCATTTCCTACCCACAAGCCATTTAATTCTTTATCAGAGGATTCTGCACTCGAAATGCACTCATGGTGGCCATGGAGGAGAGAAGATGTGCTGGTCTCTCCTCCGGGATTTCCACTGTGAGTTGACTTTTCTCAAAACATTCAGTCTTGTGTTTTTGCTTTGTACCTTAGAGAAGTTTCAAGTGATCACCTCATGAGAAGTATAGTCCCCAGTAGGGTCCACAACAGCTTGTAGGCAAATACTTTGACAGCCAACCAAGAACTCTTTAGCAGCCAGTTAGCAGATTATGTATTTACAGTTAGTGGGATTAGAGGTGACCTTCAGACTGTCAGCTTTCTCAGCAGTGTAGCCATGGTGCTTGCTTGGATCATCTCTGAAACTGCTTTCTGTCATTGTGATTCCACAGAGTTCTTCTGTAGGATTGATCTGGATAGCCACATAAATGATTGTGGGTTGTTTTAAGAGATGAGTTTCCATGTGGGATAGCCTTCAAATATGGAAAACTGCCATGAAGCACAACATGAGAGAAGAAAACACCTGGGGCTAAACTGGTGTCATATTTCTGTTTTATTTCCGAAAAACCCAAGTCTACATCCAAATTGCATGAGACAAAATACCTTAAATCTGCTGTTTTAGCTTGTGCAGAGTTCCTAGAGGACCTTAGTCCAAGCAGAACAGACAGTTTCTGGCATAAAACCCAAGGTTGTTTTATTTTCCTTGCTTAATACAAAGGTGATCCAATCCTAATGAAAGAGGAAGCACCCACTTAAATGTAATACTTCTCTGTGTTGTTACAATAATAAATAGAAAACCTGCAAGCAGTGTGGTTATATACCCAACTGTAGCCCATTTAGAGACAGGAGAGGAGAAAAGTCCCGTTGCAAGGAAGCAAGCCCTTGTCTCCAGGTTCCCAAAGCTTTCCTTTTGAATCTCCAAAGCTTTAGATGAAATGTAAATTTTTTTGACAAGGCCTTCATATGGTGGCTGGTCTTTTGGAGATGGATGCATGGGTGGGTCTGAGGCTCGGTCCCAGCTCTGCCACATATTACCTATAAGCCAGCCCAGTGATACCTCAATCAAAGCCTTACAATGTGAATATGCAAGATAAAGCCTCAAAATTCAGAGTGAACCCTCTGGATGGTTGTCAGGGAGCTCCAAGTTGTCTGTCCAGCTCCCCCAGCCTTATGTTGAAAGTGGGTTATCAGCTGTGCAGAACATGGGCGGCCACTTAAACTACTTTCGTGCCTGTCAGTGTGGAGTTTTGCAGATGCACAGAATGTACCAAAGGCTGAAAATATGTGCCTGAACCACCCAGGCAAAAAGTACTTTCAAATTTATTTTGGATCTTCTTTATACATCCACCCTTCTTCTCTGTCTGTCTCTGGTACTCTAGCTCTATTGATGTATGCATGCAAAAGGAAAACCATAACAAAATCTCTCTTTAGAAAGAGATTCTGAAGCAGTGACCTTCTTTTGAACTTTACATCATGGTTTCCGTTGGCTGTCATGCTTAAAGCAGTTTGAAATTTCCTGGCGGCTTATCCATTGGCTCAGCACCGGGGATTTTACTTTGTCTTCGTTGCCCAGTTAGTGGGCAGAGAGCAGAAATGTGGTTGTGGAGGGGCTTGCTGTGATGCGTTGATGTCTTCTATGAACCCAACAGCTTTACTAATATCAGTGTTCTCTATTGAGCTCATGGCAGCATTGCTGGGGAGCAAGTTTTAAGGAAGGGAGGTTGGAAATGCAGACTGTAGAAAGAATTGACACCTGCAATGACTGCAAATGACTGCAGCATTGAGGTCAGACCAGATTTCAGAGTCTCTCTGAGATGGGGAGACAGTCCAGTGTTGAGGACAACAGCAGGGTGCTTGATCTGCACCTGACAAGTGAAATGTATTTGCCATTTAGCTGATCTCTAGTGTCTGTGTTTTCTGACTTACATGCTGTGTGACTCCTGTGGTGGCTGGAAACAGCAATAAATGTGGATTTAGAATGAAAGGTTCAGTTCTACCATGTGGTCTTTTAGAGTGCCATGGGTTTTCCTACGTAGGTTTCTGGGAAAAGGGCTGCTCCAGGGGCCAGGGGTGTTTGCTTAGTGTGGTAGGAATTTGCACTCTAACCAGAATAAAAAGTGTTTGGAAATTCCCTGGAGATAAGACAGCAAGTGTGAGTGACAATGCAATGGGATATCTAGATGGAGAAATTTATTTTTACTTTTGCTTTTAAATGGATGTCTTAATATGGATTGTTCCTTTGTGTTGCAGTACGTGAGAAGAGAGCAAGGACCACATAATGCCAGTTGTTACTGGCTTCAGGGAATGAAAGAAGGGCTTTATCTTCATACTCTCAGTACAAGCCTGTGGCCTGGCAATTTCTATACAGCTCTCCTGCCCTTTACATCAGCTCAGGGTCAGACTTCAATGGCAAAATTTTCATCTGTCTCACTCCAGGTGAGATGATTTGCTTGAGGCCACCCCAGGAAGTTGTATGTGCAGGTTCACACATCTTTTCAGGATTAAGAGAGAAGTGTGTTTTAAGCCTAGCCTAGAGTACTGTACAACTGCATGCAATGAATCATGGGGCCTGCAACTTCAGCTGCATAAAACAATAGAGCTATTTCTTTTGATGATACAATAATAATAACAATAATCATAGACAATTATAACAGTAAAGAAGAATTGCTCCTAGCCGAGCTCTTCTTTTCAGCCTTTAACCTCACATTTCCTCATTTGTTTTACGAATGGAAAAACCTCTCTGGGTCTCTTTATTGCACAGAAAACAGGAAAAAGAAAATACATGCTGGGATTGTCATCATGACCGATGTGTGTCTAGTCAGTTTTTTACAAATTTATTGGAAAACTGGTGCTGTGTTATTTCAGATTAAAATGTGGGGCAGCACTTGTTTCTTCTGTTGTCAAGACAAACTCTCCATTTTGAATGTTACCCCTCATGACCTCACTTTTGACCTGGATAGCTAAGCCCTGATTAGTCTGAAATGATGTAGCCAAGACCTTGGGCCAGGACAGTGCATGTCTAGAAAATCTGGAAAATACTGGACAAGCAATGTGATGATAGTGACGAGTCAGGGACATCTTCCACTGCTGCGTATGTTCCCTGCTGCCTTTGGAAGTCAGATGCAGAAGGCTGTGTGTTAGGCATGCCCTTGTAGAGGGCTGGGATTTGGAGAGGATGGATAGCACATGTATGCGGTGCTTCAGGCAGCATCAGAGGAAACCCTAGGAAGCATGTGCATCCCAGAAACATGATTTAGATATCACTCTGTGGTCACAGGGTGTGATCTGTACATTTTGTTCATCCTCAGGAATGCACTGCAAGTAAAAACAAAAAATAAAGAGAGGCTCTGCCAGTGTCCACAGTCCAATGTGTATGCTCTGTAGTAATGAAGTGCCTTGCAAGGCAGAGTGATGGGAAGGAAGGAAGATGGGGACAGAGCCAATTCTCCACCTGCTGAAGAAATGACTTGCGTGTAATGTGGGAAAAATCACTTCCCCACATTGTCACCATTCCTGTGCCTTCCCGTACCCACTTCCTGAGGGGAAGGTAGGGCTTCCTTGGTTGGATCTGCCCATTGCCTTCAGCTTGTGAAGAACAAAATGAAGGCTTGGTGCCATTTCTCTCTTCCATCCCCACAGATGTGAGGTGTGATCATCAATGCAAATAATTTTACAACTACCTCTGGTTTGAGCTGAGCCTGGGGTGGAAAGCTGTTTCCATTCAGTGAGCAGTATGCAAGTTGCATTTAAGTGAGATGATGACTTCCCTCTGTTATTCGACATTTACATAAGCAATTTGCAGCTCACCAAGCACCATCCTCAGCAGAAGATACATAAAGATTCTGGGAATCTTTCCCCACCTGTCCAGTGGGATGATTGTCAATACTCTGTGGCAAATACATTACTTCTTCTTAAATAAGAGATTTTAATGCCAAGGATCTCAACCTGCCAGTGCCTCATAAATATGATATTTAGGATATTTCACAAGGTTAAAAGTATACAAACTGAACAGGCTTAGCAGGAAACATACAAGGGGAAATGGGATTTCAAGCTACTTTGACTTTTAATAGCATTCATGTATTAGCACGTGAATGTAGTTATGCTTGGGTCTATAAAAATTTTTACACTGCATTGACTTATACTATGCATTGACTTTTGGGACTCCAAATTGCCCACGTACTTGAGTGTGAAATGAAGTCTGAAAATGGACCATGGCAAAATGAAATGCTTCTGAAGCTCATGTGCTGATTTCAGGCATACAGGACTGCTTGATAACACTGCAGCTTCCGATTGGCATTAAAAACATCAAGTGGGTTAGCTATTACCCTCACATAGTTCACAGTGCAAAACAGATGTGTAAATGGGTGACCAGCCACCTCCCTGCTTCATGATTTTCAGTCTTTGGAGTGTGTTAGCAATGTATTTCTATTTTCCTTAAATTTCAGACTCTATTTGAATGGAAAGAGAAGGGAGAAGAGCACTTTCTGAGCCTGGGTATCAAAGGACTGAGTCTGGTTAATAGGTCCATCAGACTCATGGTCTCCAGTGTCCCTGGAGCAGAGACTCAGCCTTGCTGCCCTTCCCAGCAATTCATGTTCTTGCTACTGTATTTCTAAACCAGGGGGTTCAAAGCAGAGTTAGGAAAAGACATGGTTTTAAAGCTATTTCTGAAGATATATAGCTCAGTGAAGGACCAGATGGAGGAGGGTTAAGGGCAACGATCTCATAAATTGTCCCTGGTGAGACTATGAATGTATGCAGTATTATTCCACTGCTGAAAACAAATATAATGTATTGCTGCAGAGCCAGATTTTGGGCTAGGAAAGTTGGGTAGAGATCTTTGCCTGGAGCTCTCTACGAATCTCCTTTCTTTCTAGTGAAACTGGACTGATTTATGATTGTGTCTGGAAACTAGCAGTGGCCCAACATGGATCCAGATCCAGAGGCAAATGTCCTTAAAATTGAGTGTTCCATTGTGTGTATGTGCGGATATGCTTATGGGGGATGGAGAATGAGTTTAGTTTGTTACTAAATTGGAACAGATGTAGGGTCTGGAATTGAAGATTTTGCTTCTCCTTGTCTTGTGGAAACAATGCAATGCTATCATTTCAACTGGTGAGTTAGAGCTGGTGTGTGGCTTAGGTCTCAGCTTTTTTCTGAGGTTTATCCAAACTGAAATGCAAAATATAATTCGAAAGTTATGGTGTCAAAAAAACAAAATGGAAGTAAATGTTGGTAAGAAATTTTAATATTCCAAGGGACAGAAACCTTTCAAAGTCTCTAGTTCTTTAGTGCTGTTGTTCTGAGTTGGTGAGGCTGTGGACATGTTGAGATCATGTATCAAAAAGTAGATAACTGCTTATCCTATGTATGATAGAACTGAAAAGGATATACTTTATTTTTTTAAGACTTAATCTTCCTATTCACTATTTTGAAATTTGGCTAAGGAAAATCATATCTGAAACAAACATACAAAACCAGCATACAAGAGAAAAAATAATGAACATATAGACTGAAAGGGAACATTTTATTCTCCCCAAGTAATTCATGCCATTTTATGGTTTATTTAAAATGAAGTAGTCGGTCCTGGCGGGATAGTGAGTAACTTGGCACAGGTGTTCAGTTGCATCCATGGAGAAAAGAAACAGCTCTTTTTGGAGGCAAGTCAGGATGTGAGTATGAGAGAACTTTTTCAGAGCTGGTCGTGTGGGATGAGACGTCAAAAGCAGCTGGTGCTGGCCAACCTTACCTGGCATTATAGACAAAAAAATTTTACCCTGTGCTTCAGCAGGGACAGAGTTCTACCAACACCCAGTGTTTCTGGAAAATTTTAATCATGAAAGAACCTTCTTTTCTCAAGCCAGGCAGTGTCCTCTTATAACCAACTTCTTAGAAGAAGGGAAAAGTTGGTCTGAGGTTAACCACCACATGCCCAGCTGGGACCAACTCAGAGATGATCAATGTGGAAATGTTTACAATATATCCCCTTAGCTGAAGCTAGAGCTTTTTGCTTAATATCTGAATATCATTAACAATGTCTTAAAAATTCACTTAGCCATTTGCAAGTCCAAGCTACAATTTTTATTTAACAGTAGCATCAAAAAGCCTTCCTCACAGGTTAACATCTTAGGGTGTTAGTGTCAAGCAAGGATAAGAATCTTATTGATACCCTCGAAAGGTTTACATTTTAAAGATGTATATTTCTTTATTTTTGAAGAATTTGGAATGGTTTCTCCCATATAGAACAATTATATGTTGTTCTGTCAGTAGAGAACTTCATTGCATAATGAAGTAGTCTTCTTTGTTGCTATAACTTACCCATCAAACCACTTCTTCCACTAACATTTCCATTGGATTGAAAAGTGGTCGTATTAAGCAAAGAGAAGAAATGATAATGGGTTGTCTGTAATATTTCCTATCTGCAAGTATCATGTTCTCCAGCCTTTCTCCTTGTTCTTGAGGAATGTACAGTCAGATAGCACAAACCCAGCAGAAATCAGGACAGAACTGCTTACACAGAGTACCTTGTGGAGCTGATAGCACACACAGCAAGAAATTTGTTTTAGGACTTACTAGATGGCATGCTGCCTTGGAGGCAGTGCTCTAGTATAATCATCAGGATGCCTTATAAAAACAGATCTGAAGGAGTACAAAGGAAAGCTATTTGCAATGCACAGCAATACATTTTATTAAGTATACACAACGAGGAAAGGTATGTTCTGTACTTCTGAGCACATCTGTAGACACCCCTACAAGTATATACCCAAGGAAGTATTCTCTTCCCAATGTGAAATAAAGACCAAAGAGTAACAGCATGTGGGCATAAAACTTAACGTGACATTTTGCATAAAAAGTAAAGTGGGGTAATACTCTTTTTTCATTTTCCTAACATTTAATTTTGACCACCTCAAGTCTTCCTGCACTTTAACTTAACTACAGGCTTTTCATCACTTCCCGTCATGTAAATTCTACATTTCTGTGCGATGATAAACAGGTGTTAGTTTTCATTCTGGCGGCAATGGCATTTTGGTGCAGGATGAAATAATCCTACCATTAAATAAGAAGCTCACAGTGGTGTTGTGAAGCTTAATTTGTTTGGAAAATGCTTTGCAGTATTCAGATGAAAAGCACTCTGGATATTCAAAGTATTATTACTGCACAGCTGGTGGTCTACATACTGCAGATGTTTCTTCCATGCTGTTGCATGGTTACTTAAGTGGCTTCTCTGTGCAGATGTTCAACAGTGAGCATGCACAACCTCCTCTGTCTGTGTTTTTTGACACGGATTTTATTGCTGCTTGACTTTTGATCTTAAAAAGACTATTCCTTCACTGGTGAGGCTGTTTTTTTCCCTCTTTTTTTTTCTTTTTTTTTTTTTTCCAAAGCTAGTAGGTGCTATGTGAGTGTGTGACTATGTCCTTGTTGGTTCAGCCCCTGTTGCAAATGACAGCATCTGTAGATATTTACTGTGTGCCTTTCCCTTTAGCCTCCATTTCCTTCCGTGGCTTTTACTCATTCCCACAGTGTTTGACTCCGGGGGCTCTGCCTCTTCTGTTAATATTCCATCACCATCACTCTCTTCATGCAGACGTGATGATTCCCTTTGTACTCTTTGCCCAGATGGGATCAAGGACTTTGTTGCCTCCTGATTCTTTCTTTCCATGGCTGCTGCTACTGTTACATAAAGGGATCTCTAAGAACCACTGGGCTTGACATTCACATAACATAATCTCTGTAAGTAGATCTTATGCATTTAGAATTTCTCCATATCTTAAATGGTGCTATTCTTTACTTGTAAGTGGAGAGAGGTATGGTCTGACAACAGTTGATATTCACATGGAGTGTGCTGAAGATGCACAAATCTCCATGGAGATGCTATATGATTTCATTAATCTATTTGGTGAGGGAGACAGTGTTAAAATTTATGCTCTTCTTGTTGTGCTATAATTTTAGCAAATGGCAAGATATTAAATGCAACATAAGGGTGACTGAGTAAACAAGACCTTGTTTAACCTGAAGTCCAATAGACAGCCTGTTGCATTACTGACCTAGGACTAGAACAGGATCAAATCTGTGTATACACACATGCACTCTGGAGAGTTTCTTCTGAATTATTTTGAAAAATAGTTCTCTCTGGACAACATGTTCAAGAGCCACCATGTTGCACCTCAGAGGAATGAGTCCTGGCCACATATCTCTGGGAGAGACTCTGAGAAAGCAGAGGCTCAAAGTTGTTTGCATCCAGACAAATAACTTCAGAGAGCAAGGACAAAACACTTCACTTTTTGTAGCATTTTCTGCAAAATTTATCATGAATCAAAGCAGAAAGTGCAGTCTTTACCCAGGAAAGGTAAGTCTGAAGATGAGACACCTGGTGAAGACAAGACTTGCTACATTGTAAGGCTAATTGTGTCTTAAAGATGGTCATTTTCCCTGATTTTTAAGTGTGTAACAATTTGCCAATGCTCATTAAATCTCCTAAATGGCATCTCTGGAGACCACAGCTACTTTTTATACACAGACTGATATGACATATGTATAAATATGTAAGTTTCTTTAGACTCCTATGATCCTACCAAAGTGCTTCATCCTTCTTCTGGTTTCATTTTGGTAGGTACAGTTTTCATTCTGTCTCTCTAATGTCTCTGAACTGTAAGAATTGCTATTGATACGTGTAATAGCATCTTCCATGCCCTTGCATGCTCCCAGGGGACAGACTGATGATACTGCCCCATCTTTTTTGTTTTCTCCTGGACTACTGGTACTGCCGTTATTCCTCTTCTTTCAATGCAGCTATTCCTAATAGTCATATGGCCTGCATTACTGAAATGGGAGATGGAAGAAGGAAAGGAAGGAAGGTTGGAGGGAAGGATGAGCTTCTAGTATCCTCTCATTACTCAGTTCATCTCCCCTGATTCATAACCAGTGCCTCCTCCCTTCTTCTGATATATTCCTTTGCTCATTCTCATTAAGTATCTCAGCTGAAATCTAGTGATCATATGGGTAACATTTGGGTGCATATCATCTTGTTCATTATGATGTGATCCTGATTTACTTATTGCTTGGTAATAAAAGTTTCTTCTGCACATGATAAAAATTATGTTAAATTACTGGCACCAGAATAGTGGCTGAAAATCAATCAGGCAGGAGGGGTTTTTACTCCTGCCACTTTGGCTTGAGATTGAAATGTTTCATACAGTAGCTCTGCTAGGAATAAGCCAGGCTTCCTTACTAACATAATAAAATGCAGACCATCCTGAGGGGATGAGGGAGTTGCATTCCAAAACTTGCACTGCAAGCGACCAAAGCTGAATGGAAAACTTTGAAAAGATTCTATTAAAAAACAATTTTCCTTCTATATATCATATGCTCTATTTTATGCTTTCCCTGCTCCCTCCTTTTTTTCCTTACTGGCACAAAAACAGGATCTTTGTTTTGACAGAGCTAATCCACTCATGCTTTCATATGGGCCCTCGGGCTCCCCACCTGTGGAAAGATCCATGGGAGCAGAAAAACTACCGAGCGGGTGCCACATGCTCACCTCAAAGAGAAGAAATCTGTGGCCTCCCAGAGGTATGGACTCTAAACATTGTGGTTCCCAAGGACCCATGGAGAACATAACTATGAAGCCTGTGTAACCTCCAGCAACAGCTTTTCCTTCCTTACTGCCTTCTGGGATTTCCCTCTGCTGTCAGCTGGGCTTCTTTAAGAGAGATGCTGCACTGGCTGCTTTGCCACAGCTGAGCTGTTTCCCTGTTTCTGAAGGTGGAAAGGAGTAGCCAGTGCTGACAATTTCTACCCACAAACTTCGCTGGTGAGAAAGGTTGAGAGTAGCTTGCAACCACTGCCAAGTTTGACAGCAAGCTTCATAACAAATTGGTACCGCACCGAGATCTTTCTGCTGTTTCTGTGGGGAGTCCAGGGAAGATTTTATGGAGTGAAAAGTGATGGAGAGAGAATGAATTGCTTTATGGCTCCATCAGGCAGCATGGTCGCAGTGGCTAACACCAGGCACAAATCTGCTTGGTAGAGACTCCGCTTAGCCAACAAAAAGAAGCAAAGTCAAATTCAGATACTTAGGACTTTTTATACAAGACAAACCCCAGAAGTAATCTTAGCACGTTACCTTCACCACTGGGCATCACCAAGAGAGTAGCAGGAAAATAACTCAGAAGTGTGGACCTAATGAGGTCGTGATCATTTTGTGATAGGGAGGGTTTGCTCATGGTCATGGCCAACATTTCACTTTAAAGACTGCTGATTCGCATCAGAGCTCTCTTTGTATTTAGCCGAGTAAAGTACTGTGCCCGAGCCAACACACTGAAAGGTAAGTTTGTCATGAAGGAGAACAAACCTTGGCTCTGTGTCCTTGCATCATCTCATTCCACCTCACCCAGAATTAGGTCATTCTGACTTTATAATATCCTTGTGGGTTCCTGTGGCTCCTGGGCAAGGCCAATATGTCGTGGAGTCACTATGTCTAGTACAGGAAACTTTAATTCATAGCATTTTAATTCAGGAAGATTGAATTTAATGTATAACCGTGCCCTGAAAGCATCTGGATCCTTCAAAGCCTTGAAGTACAGCAAAAAAAGCTGATGATGGTTCTGAATCTTGGCTCCTGTGTTGTCAGTAGGAAAATTACCATTGATTTCACTGGAGCCAGCATTTCAAGCACAGTATTTTCAGGCTCTGTATGGTGTTTTACTGTTGAGATCTTGCACTAAGGTTAAAGAACTGTGGTAGCATGCAGAGCATCGCTTATCTACAGTTTTCTTTATGTGAAGTGCAGACTAAGCCAAAACTGACCATAGATCAGAGACTAGAAGCCAGGTCCCTTACTCCTGGCTGAGGGTTGGGCCACTGTCGAACTGTTATGTTCACTCTCTGGTCTGTTGAAACTGGAACAGGACTATGACAGCACTGCCACTCTTTTAAGACAGCCTGGCTCTGTGGGTGAGAGGCCCTCGTGGTTGAGATGCCGGTCGAGCTTATCCCTGCCAATGACCATGCAGCCTTGGGAACATGTAGAGTAAAAGCAGATGTGTCTGAAGAAATGTAAAAGCAGGTACTAAGTCTTCAGCATTGCCAGGATGCATTGACAGGGTCAGGGCAACCAAGCCAGGACCACAGCTTTGGATTCAGGTGTATGAACTCTGCCTAAATCATACTTTAATGTGCCTACATCTTCCTATCGGTCTGGGCCAAGACCACACAGGAAGTCATAAAACTGGGAAGAGAGTGTTTTTTGAACGTTTCAGTTCAGGTAAGTTGGCTCTTGCGCCATTTTTTGCAATTCCTCTTTTTAGCCCATTATCTTTGATGATGAGCAAAGAGTGAAACTTCTGAGATGAAATGCAATGTGTGTGCATGACAGTGGTAGTGTGACATGCTCATTGCAAATCTAACTTTGCTGAAATAGGATTTTGGCTTCTGCTTTGTAAAGGAAGCAAGATGAGGAGGAAGGCTGCTTTCTAAGTAACGGTCTCCTGTCTACTTTTTCCCTTACTCTCTCTCTTTCATATTCCATCTGGAGCCAGCAACTTTTTAAATGCTCTGCAGCCACCTAGAGGAAAAATATGCTTGATCAAAGTTAATTTCATACTGGTTAAGCCACAGAGTGGGCTCTGCAGAGTTTAAGAATGAGAGTTTCTAAACTAGCCAGCCTGTTTGTTATTATATCACAAGACCTCCTTGGATATATATACAGTGAATCACCATCAAAAGCTGACGATAACTTCAGTTTATGTTTACACTTTGGAAATATTTCCTGTGTCGTGTTCTCATTGTGCTCATTATTGGATATGGCATATTTTTATGATAGATAGCATAGCAGAACCACAATATATTTAGTTGGTAGAGAGAAGGAGATGACCTGCTTTGAATTTTTATTTTAGAAGATTTAAATCTTGTGGTATTTTATATGACTATTTCATGACTATGGCAATATCTAGATGGTTTGTATTTCTCTAGGGTCATGACTTTAGAACCTCTAAATAATTTTTGATGTTCTATCTAGGAAGTTTATGAACTCCTGACAAACCTCTGGCTTTTCTTGGATGAGGACTGTCACACAGAATACACTAATGGGCTCTCTGTCTACTACAGTGAAAGTTTATGAAAGTTAGTTTAATATTAGATTCGTTTGCCATGTTCATTTGCACTGCATGAAACATAAAAAACAAAATTAAACTGTTGATTGAAAACACCACTTGAATGCTATGAATTTAAATATTAAAACATTTTTTTCTTTCTTTCTTTCTTTCTTTCTTTCTTTTTTTTTTTTTTTCTTTTTCCTGGATTGCAATGACTGTTGTTTTCTCTCTCTAGATAAGATATGACAGTTCAGTCTCCACTTGAAGAACTGGAGACTGGGTGGAATCTTCTTTAAAAATAGAGTCTAGACACAGAGAAAAAGATAAAATTTTATGTCAATTATATAACACCAAAGGTGCAAAATAAGATGCGTTTTCCATGGTAGCTATGCCAGAGGACACTGCAAATTCCCTCAGCATGGATTAACTCAGTTGCAAGGCAAATTCACATTAGCAGTGTAAGTGCTAGGCTAAGCACATTTCTCACATAGTGAGAAAAACGGAAGTGTAAAAGTATTAGTATGGATATTCAGAAGGTCCACTAGGACATTGTCCCTATCTTTTCCTCTCATAAGGAAAACTTGATTACACATCTGAAATGCCAGTGGTCAGTTGAAGTAGCTTGAATACTGATGTGTGATTTCAGAACACGATAAATAATAAGGAATCCTATTGGCTTAAGAAATCCAAAACAGAAGATTGTGAAATTTGGGAATTTGTCTAGGTTGTGGCTTCTGAGGAGAGACGATGGATGCAGAAAGTAGGTCAGTGTGGCCCAAACACTACAGCAGTGTTTACAGCCACAGCCATAGGAAATCAGTGACGAGCAAATACGCTGCAGACCTTAGGCCACTGGGGCTATGAAAGATGGGATTTTTGTTAGAAAATCCCTTAGGAGGTGACTTTCTTTCTGAATATTAAGGCCTCAGGGCACCAAGACTGGTTGCCAGACAGCTTTGGACAAATGCATGATCAGCTGTATTGGGTAGCATAATTTTTACCAGTTATGTGATGCACATTTGCAAGTGGATGACTGTGGATATAAACTGAAGAAATACGTGTCCTCGGAAACCAGATTCCAGTTTTTGAACCACCAGTGTCATGTTCCAGGTGATACTTCTAACTATGCATCTGTATCTTTTTGTTGGTCCAAACTTTTTTATTGCAGTTGGCCTCTTTATAATTATTTTGGAAACTGTTCTATAGCAGTTATTATGGTCCTTGTTTTTTCCAACCAGATATACAAGCTATTGAGCATACAATATACAGGCAGCCAAATGTTTTTTTGTTTTTTGTTTTCTTTCAGTAATCCCACCAAAGAAAGTGGAACAACTTGCATGCATACTGCTTGAGTAAGCAAGTAAAAGAAGGCAATTATTGACAGGCATGTTTCAGTGTGGTATTGGGCACATGTTTGAAATGCTGTATGTCTTCTTTATTCCAGTAATTCTGGATGCAAAATGCTAATCTTGTGTGCACAGGGAAGTTGTTTTTAACAGTTTCACTTTGAGGTATATGCTATGTGTGAACTCAGACTCAGACCAAAGTGGTTGAGTTCTCATACATACAGCTGTTTCTTTCAAATGTCATTACTTTAAAAGTTACACTCTGTGTGGCCCAGCAAAACTGAAACAGAATAGCAGGGGAAAACCCTTTTTCACTTTCTGAAAGAGTACAAGGGGTCAGCTCTTCCAGGGTTGTGTGTGGATGGCATTTCTCTATTCTACTGGAGATTTTTAGCAAAAATCCACTCCCAGTAAAGGTGGCAAGTCAGCTGCTCAACTGTATTATAACCTTCAGCTCTAGGAAATATTCTGAGTCATACCAGATGCTTCTTGGAGCCCAGTGTGGGACTTCATTGTCTTCCTCAGTCATGGCTCAGCTATTTCCCCATGGTGGGATTTTATCCATCCTTTCCATTCTCAGGACCAGAAAGAACATTTAAACCCACAAATGCCTGTAAGGTCCAAGCACTAGATAGAAAAAGCCTATTTGAGACACTGGGGGGAAATATGAAGAAAGAAGTAGGGAAGGTTGCTCTTCTGTTTTGCTCTTTATTTGGTTCTTCCCCCTTCCCTCCTTTTAAATAGCTTTACCACTGCTACTACATAGTCAGGGAAGATTATAAATATGATGTCAGAGTAGTGCTGTCTTGAGAACTTTAATTTGATGCAGTTTTAGAAAATGTTCCAGAATGTTTCATTGTTCATTTTACTATATTCTTGTGGGTAATGTTGGTTAAGGCAATAAAATGCAAATCTGGCACAGTATACTCTTTTTTATAAAGGTTAAAAATACACATAGAACACTCTTTCTGGCATTTTCCAAAGGCTTGTGGATAATACTTTTAGCAGTATGTAGTATAGGCTTATGGTGATATTGTGCAGCACAGTATGCATTTTCAGAAGTTTGCATGTACCTTCACTTATTCAGTGTCACTGGAAAATATCATTTTTGCTTACACTTTGTGAAGAAAGCATGGGTTCTGACTGCTTTTAAAGGAGCTGGATATGCAAAGAAATCAAAATTGAATTACTGTCTGTCTGTGCTATGTTGGAAATTACCAACAATAATTATCACTTTCATTTAAAGCATCCTTTTCCCAAGTTGACTGAACTCCTCTAAATATCTACTTTGGAAGGGTGCCTTGGCATGGCAGGGATGGGTGTGGATATCTTGTGTAATTCTGTTTAATTGACTCTGAGTGCCAAGTCTATCTCTGGAGCAGGAACAATGGTAGTAAGTTAAATTAGGACTCTCCAGTGTGAGTGTAAAAGTGACTGCTGTGCCCAAGAAATCTTAAGTCACATATAGCTCTATCTCTTTTGTGGAGATGTGTGTTTTACCATTTCTTTCTGCTGGGCTCCTTGTGGCAATACTGTCCATGGTTGACTCAAATTTGCACAAAAATCAGTGACTGGGATGAAATTCGAACACATGATTCAAATGCCCACTGCTGCAAACTCCTCCTCTGCAACCTACCAAAAATAACTGTGATACTCTCAAGCATTCTCAAGCCAATAGTCTCTTTATAGGAATGAGATTTCCCTATGGAAAGTATATACCTGCAGTAGATTTTCTCTGCACTGCTCACAGAAGATGTGCTATGAGTTCCTTTTCTGCTCCCACATTTTTAGAGCTTTTTGATCCAGATCTTACCAGAAAAAATGTGATGGAGTGTTGTTAATATTGTTATGGATGCCTTTAATAGACCCTCAATTTAAGGAAATGTTACCATTGTTCTAATGTGTAGGAAATGCACGGAGGATGCAGGTATACTTACCTAGTCTTGGAAGAAATGCTTTATGAAAATGACTGCCTTTGCTGCAAGAAACAGTCTGTCCCCCAGGCAAGTACTTGAATGAATGCTCAATTGATGTAAGGACTTTTGTATTTCTGCAGCCTCCAAAATTACCTCCCTCATGAGTTATTTGCTGCTTCTGTATTAAAATTAGTAAATTCTGGAGAAAGCGAGAATGATCTCAAGGCTCTGATCTCAAGCCTCTCAGCCATAAAAAGACTCCAGCTCTAAATAGCAAGCTTCAGTACTTCAGTAAGATTAGACATGCACATACAGACAAAATACAGTTTACAACAGGAACAGCATGAGCCTTTGCATTATATATTGGAGCATAGCTCATCTTCTCATTTTCTTACCTTGTAAAATAAGTTCTCTGGTGGGGGCCATAAATAATGGCAACTCCTTGAAACTTTATGGGAAAAACAGCCCATACAAACTTTCTTCTAATAATGGAGCTACTGACGGAAGCCATTGGTTTTTATTTTTCCTATGAAAGAGGAAAATGGAGGTCTAATTTTGGATCAGGAAAAATGAATCCTGAGTTTTGCTGCTAAATTGTGAGTACTCCAGTGTGATTATAGGAATCCAGCCTCACTGTTGTGTAGATTTTGGCTATTTTCATAACCGGTGCTAAAATAGGCCAACATTGTACCAAAACTCCAATGTGGCATACTGGTAAGTTCTCCTGGTGAGTCTGTCTCACAGGTTGGTGGGACCGAACATTAATCCTCCTCCCTAGGCCAATGACCCTTCAGTCAGTGGAGTTTGTAAGCATACAGCTTATGCCCAGTATGGAGGACAAGCCCTTTCACAGCCTGATGTCTGAGTTTTCACATATGTAAAATGGGGATGGTGATGCACCAACTCCAAGAGCTTCTGTAAAGTCTGCTGAGACCTAGTGGTGAAATGGTGAAGGGGAGGATGTTAGTGTTTTCTGTCTACAGAAAGCCACTTCCTGAAAGTACTAAAAGGTCTGAAAAGTGCCCTGCATCCCATTCCTGTTCAGAAATGAGATTTCATATATATATATATTTAATGCAAAAAGGCACAGTCCTTCCTGATATGACTGTGTTTGGATTTGTGTGCACTGCAAAGTGAAATGAGGGACTGCTGACGTTTCTGAAATGACACTGAACATCTGCAATTTCAATTCCGCGTGGCACAGACTGAAGCTGTGGGATTCACTGCTGATCTTTCCTCCTCCTTTTTCATAGAACATGTAGCACAGGACTCAATTCTTTGCCCTTTGTGAGACTTGGAGACTTTCCACGGTTTAATGTGAAAAAAGGGCTGTTGCTGAAGGAGCATACTCATCCAGTTCACTTTGAAGTTGTGGAAGCAGTGTGTGTATGTGTGTCTCCTGCAAGGGTGTGTCCCCCAGCTGCCGGATGCCTTCACTTTCATGGATTTCCCTCTGCAACAGTTTGTGATTATACACACCCAATTAGCGCCATCTCTAACACACACCCTGCAGGCAGCACAGGCATCATCAAAAGGAATCACAGTGAGGCACTTAGTGCCAGTGGAGGATTGAGAGGTTCAGCTGTGCTTGGGTACTTATATGGAGCTGGGGCTCATAACTGGTGCTAAATTAGGCCAACACTGGAGCTGGGGCTCCAAATAAAGTGTTTTTGAGAAGGAGGGCTCACAGGAAGAACAGTACTTCTTCCCTAGCTGGACAGGAACAGGTTTCAAAGCCTTTTATTCATTGTGTTCTTAAGGGAAGCTGTTCATGGGAAGCTGTGACTGAGTTTAAAGGATGAGTAATAGAGGGCAACAACATTTCTCACTGTCCACTTGGACCTTCCTTGGATAGACTCTGGGGCTATTTCACTGTTACACAAGTGTCTGTGATTTGAGAGAGAGGACTTAACACTTATGTGTATGCATAAATAATTATGTCAGTTTACCTAAGATCAAAATTCCTGTCTTTTTTAATCATCATGCTGTCCTGTTCCGAAAATATGATTCTGGGAGCCATTACCTTACATTTGGTGGTGATAAGATTTTCTCTACAATTTAAGATGATGAAAAAATAGGACACCATCACAGCCAAATATTTTTTAGAAATCTAAATAGGTCCTTAAAAGAAATTTATTTTGGACTGCAACATCATTGCATTTTGATATGATTTCACTGAGGGCAGAGTTAAGGCTGATTAAAGTATTCTGGGTGTATTTCCATAGCTGGTAAAACAGATTAATTTTATCAGTGACTTCCACTGCAGTCTTCCTATGGGATTCTTTCTGTATGACTCTAATGGTTTGATGTTTAAGTTTCTGGAATGTATTTTCACTTTTAGTTCACTTAAGCAAATGTTTTAGTCTTGGAAAAATCACAATACCCCGGAAGACCTAAAGTCTCCTTCAGTGGGCAGTATGGTAACTTGACAGTACGGCTTCATTGTTGATATAACTCCAAAATTTTAGTAAAAGAGTATTTTTATGTTGTTTGAACAGTCAGTTTAGAGTACAGATAAGCCCAAAGCCTCTGCGTACATGCATTTAGAGTCACAGAATCTAACAAAGAAGTTTGAATTGTGTCAGTCACTGGGGAAGGTGAAAAAAAGCCATAGGTATACTGAAGATTTTTGAAAGGGGAATGGGTGAGGACTGCACACAAGAATAGGATTGTAAATTTATATCATGAAGCATTCCCTAATGACTCTCTAATATAACTGTAACAATAACTCTGAGAAATATAATTAAATACAAGGATTCATAGTTGGAAAAAAAAAATTACAGAACCAGTGCCAAAGTTTGCCCATGGGACAGTGCCAACACTCTCTCAGTAGCCACCCCCTAACAAAAGGGGGGTCCTTTCCCAGAACTGCCCTTTGACTGTCATGGTGACTTGGCACGGAGTTTCCCGCAGGGTGCACTGAAGGGAAGCAATGACTCTGTTGGCTATCAAGCAGACCACATACTTGCTCCCTGCTAATTTGAGAATTGATATAAAAAGACTCCTTCCTCCCTACCCAACTGCCAATCCATCTAACTACAATTAATATTAACATTAATGCCTTAAACTTGCCACTAAGAAATTTCATAAGGAAAAAAAAAGGTTTTATTTTGATTGACTAGGCTGGGCAGTTGTGGATATAGTTTCCTTTACTATCATCTTTCATAATTATTTAAACATAAAAATAATTAGAAATTGTAATTCATTAATAGAGCATCTGCAGTCTGATGACTGGTCCTCAGCCAAGCCTAGGGAGTGAGCCAGCAGCTGTCACCAGGATAAAACACTTCAGGAAAATAAAAATTATACAAGAAATTAGGTGTGTAATGAATCAGAGTATTGTTTGTTTTGAATGTGGCGTGCTACCTTTTGCAGTGAACACACATGCTGAACACCGTAGCAGATAATGGTGATCCCAGCCAAACTGCACGTTTCATTCTGGAGCCTGCCTGGATGCCTACGGCCATTCCAATGCTAAGGGCTAATGGTGTAGCATCATGTAGCACATGCATATAGCAGCTAAACTCAAACAGCGTGCTTGCCCTGGTGCCATCCTGCAGGCCGGGAACACTGCCCTTGCCTCCCTAATCCCCGAAACCATGCCCGGGCTTGGTCATGAAGAGTGCCATGAACATGGTATTAATTAGAAAGACTGAGTGACTGATGGAGAGCCTTGAGATTTCCTGACCTGATGCAAGCACCTGAGTTAGCTGTCACTGCACTGACTCACTGTAGAAGGTGGCATCCCCCTCTGAGTGATGCTAAGAACTGCAGTTATGCTTCAAAAGCAGAAGAAGTACCTCAGGCTTAGGGGTTTATAATTTCTAAGGCAGAAAGTCAGTGAACACACAACCGACCTGGCACTGGAAAGCATTCCTAAGCACCTTGGGCATTAAAACTAAATCTTAGTGGGCAGCAGTAAAACACTACTAGCTAGCACAGAAATGATAAGATGATCGGTATTTTGATAACTGACTCTATCTGTGGAGATAGTTACAGACCTTCTTTGTGATGATAATCTGCTGCAATAGCAAACAAGCATCTATTTCCCTGTAAAATGAGAAATACATATCCCAAATGGCACTGGGGATATGAAGTGGTTCCTGCTATGGGTGGGAAAGAATGCTAGCAGGAGATCACAGGCACATTGTGGCCAAAGGAAACAGTGTGAAGTTATTTACTGTGTCATGTAAAAAGGTTACCCTTTGTGCTTACACAAGGTCTTTTATCAGCTAACAATGTCAAACAAGGCCAAAGACATAGTGCTGATTTGTTCCTTACAGCCTATCAGCTGTTACACCCAAGCAGCAACATCTGTTACTGGAAAGGATGTAAAGGGACCCACCACAGAACTCAAGTGAAGTAAAGTTACATTGCCCATGGAAAGTAAAGTTGTTTCAAATGAAAACCACTGGTCTGTAAATGTGAACATTTTACATATATTTGATCCAAAGCAATTCTGTTTATGCATATTATGTATATATTGATAAATGCAGGACAGGTAACCTTTTTACATTAACACTTATATTGCTTATTTGTCACATTGACTTTTTAGGTAATTTCACGATGGGGATTCACTGAGAGTAAAAATAAATAAACGCTGATGGAAATGTCAAGCAGAACTGTCAGGCATAACCATACAAAAGGTCACTGAAACAGCCAGTAATTCTGACAAGGGGAAATACTCCTCTTAAAGGAGTGTTGTTGGATAGGCAGAAACAAGTTTGTCCATGTTTGATGGGCCACTAATCCTCTCACCTAGTTTTGAATAGATCTCCCAGTGACTCCAAAGCATCCTACAGGCATTAGGACTCCAGATTAATTTGCTGAGATGCTTGCTCCTTTTCCAGACACTAGCTATGGGGAAAGTTTCTGGAAAAGGAGGCCCATATCCATCTTTTTCCTAAAGACAGTTGAATTTTTGATCCACAGCAAGAGCAGTTAATATGGAGAGTTCATTTGTGACTTTAGCCCTCGGTCCTTCTGGAGGACTTGTGCCTCTCACAAGTGTTGCCTTGATCATTCAGGAATGGAGAGGACACTAGGGTGCAAGGTACTCTTGCCCATTGACCCCCAAGGTCCATGCATGGAGCCGTCTCTGGAAAGCAGAGGAACTGAGGCCCTGATTGTGTCTTCCTCACATGGGCTGTATGTCTTCCTCACACCTTGTCCCTCCCTTCACTTGGAGCAGCAGATACTTGGCAATTCTTAATTTGCATTTCTGTGTTTGCAGAAGTGTTTAAGCATTTTGCATATGCAGAAACTGTCAACTGCAAATATGCTGTCTCTTGTCAGTTGTACTTTAGATTTGTGCCAAATGGGCACACATTTTGGATTAGCTAACTTGAAATATAGTGGTGACAAACACAATAGCAGTATTTTTTAGGGCCATGTTAGCAGCTTTGCTCCCTGCCATGTTTTGTGGTGATTCCATCTTATGCGATGGAAGAAGATGGTGCTATTAACAAGTGCCTGGGGGGTATCCTAGCATAAGAACTGCTCAGCTATGCTGCATCAGCCTGTCTCCATTTAATCTGGCATTTAGTAGTGTTGCTGCTGAGAAAATAAACAAATAGCTGCTTTGGGGCCTTCAAAGTGGGGGGAAGCTGGAGGTGACCTGGAGAGAAGTTCTCATTCCTTGCATTGAAGGACATGTGCTCATTTCCTGCAGAAGTCACCCATTTAACACTGCTGCTTTGTTATTAATAGTATTATTACACTATAACTTTCCAGGAATGGGAAAGAAGCCTTTATCTTGTGTTGGTGCAAATCATTTTGGAGTTTGCTTCCTAGCACTGTGGTCTTGGTCGTCTCTGCCTGACCCCTCTTGGTTCTTATTCTCACGTCCCTGTTCCCATGTGGTTCTCTCCTTGGTGCTCTTAAGCCTTCTCTGCATTAGAACAGCGCATCAAAAAAGAGACGTGAGGTTACGTTTGGCAGCAGAAAAGCGGCGAGTGTTTAAGTTTCTTGCTGCTTAGCATAATTTGCTGTGGCATCAAACTCTGTGTGACTGGAGAGTAAATGATTCCAAACCTTGGTGAGATAATTGCTAAATCTTTCCTTGCTTATTTGTTCTGGGGCTTTGTTCTGCAGGTCCTGTGTGACAGACATGTGCGAGTGTCCAGTTCATAAAAACTGCTATTGTGAGTCATTCCTGGCCTATGCCCGAGCCTGTCAGCGAGAAGGGTTGAAAGTCCAGTGGGTACCTGAGCAGCACTGTGCAGGTAAGCATTTTGGGATGGCATCTTTGTAACCCGGTGCTTAGGTTAATAGGCTCTTATCCTTTTACTGGTGGAGGAGGATCAGAAATGAACTGGCTAGAACTGGAGTTACATCAGCAGTGAAGTTATGTGCTGAGGTATGGAGAGGGACCTTACCAGGAACGATTCTGAATCATCAAATACTAGAGATGTTTATTTAGTTACAAAACTTGTCACTTCTAATGTTAGCTAGCATAATTTTATGTACTTTCTGGAAGAAGCGCATGCCTTTTTCTTTCAGGTTATGTCCACATTTGATTGCAGATAATATTTAAACTCCTTTGACCTCCTGTTAAAGCACAGTTGTATTTCCTGAGACAAAATATATATATGATTGCAGAAGGTTCAACAAGGGAAAAAGAATGTCTTTAATGGGAATATCAAAATGCAGACATGCATTAATTCTGGCTCTTGGACCAAATTCTGCATGTGATTAGGACTGCATTAATTGCAAGTAATTGTGAGTAATTGTTTCCATGAGAAGCGGTGGCCTGTGGTCATAGTCACTTGAAGTAAAATGCAATATTGCAGATTAATATTTCCCCTGATGATGGTCTCATTAATTTAGGACACTCTATAAGGGCCTCGGTTTGCCTGGAAATGTATTCAGATTTATGTAAAGCCATTGACAGTAGTTGGAAAAAAACGAGACGAAGATACTCAGTGCTGGTCAAAGAGCTATTGCTCTGTGGTCTATTTTGGTGATTGTGTGTGGCTCAGGGTCTACTCTCTCAACTTCAATTTCCTTTTCTGTTGTAGGCACAATAGCAGGAATGGGTGAGTGACAGAGCAAATTACATTTGATTGACTGTTCCCAAAAGGCTTATTTTTTTCTTATGAAGGAACAGAACAATCCAAACACGGTGTCAGTAAGTGAAAGCACTGTTCAAGGATGTGGTATCAGCACTAATAACATATACAATTTTAATTTATCGATCCAATAGCAGATCCATGAGGAAACTGAAATAAGCAGCCTGAATTTTTTTATTTTTATTTTTTTGACCAAAGCTCTTCAGACCAAGACCCCACTATACGAGATGCCATAAAATGAATAAAAACTCCAGTACTTGCCTTAAGGAGTTTATACAACTGTTGGCATATCACGAGTTCACTAATTGAGGCTTCTTTTCACATTTTTTGTCATTTTACCAAGGGCAAGAACATTTTCTAAGGAAAAAAAAGTCCTTGAGTGAACATTATGAAGGAATTTAAACACACATATTCCATTAAAGCTAATGAAAGAAGTTCTTAAATCCACCTGAGTTTTTTAACCTCAGTTCAGACTTCTAGAGGGGAAGGGGAAATCTTGTTAAGCAGAAAATATAGATAAACTGTACGTGGTCAAGTACCCTCAAAACACTTTAGCATACAGTGTTAAATAAGTAGCACGATCTTCTATCGTGAGTTATACGGTAAGCATTAAAGTGCATCCACTGCATCTGTAACGTGTCCATATGCTACCAGTGGCCAGCACCAAGATTTTATTCTTTAACTTACTTTTTTCTTCCAAAACTCATAGTTACAATTATTGTGTCTTAATTATGGATAAAAGTTTCTGGGTATGAAACAATATATCTGTAATAAAACCTTAGTGTTCTGTGACTTTCATTTCCTGTTTGACATTTCATAGCTGGTGGGATACTTGGAAGAGCTGTGTTCTGATGGAAAAGGAGTATACTTAATAGTGTAGTCAGGTTTTAATTATTCTTTTGTGTGTTATAAAACCAGATCTTGTGTGGTTGCCAGCTCCTCTACCCTGACTGCTGTACACTTAACTCATTTTTATAATCTTTAGAAAGCTTGTGTTGTCTGGACAGCCAGCCAAACAGGATGCTCAGAAGGCTGAATTATATGTCCTGTTCCCTACATGCTCCTCCTTCCCCCTCAGTGCAGCAATGTATCCTCCTCTAAGTCCTCTGCGAAATACTACAGCGCAAGGCTTGTTGTCCTTTGAGGCTGTCTCAGTAAAGGGAGTATCATTTAACAGGAGGGGTGAAGAGAAGAAGCTAATGAGTAGGGAAAAGGGCTAGGGATGGTTGGTGAGATCTGCATGGGAACTGATAGGGTTTGGAAAGGAATTCAGGTTTGCATGAGGAGTGAGACTTGTTAGGATGGACATACGAAAAATATGATGTATTAACAAGGCAAACAAACAAAAACAGGAGTGTCAGGGAGAAAGAATGAAGAAATAAGAGAATATGATGGAGAGGGAAATGAAGGGATAGAAATGGAAGGAAGAGGCTTTGAAAAGGAGATAGAAAACATATATATATATTTTAAGCCCAAGAAATGATAAAGAAGCGATTTTAAAAGTGTGATTAAGTAAACCGAGGATGGTGAAAGGCCTTGGGCCATAGCAATTTAACACTGAATTTTTAAGGTCACTGAGGGAAAGAAGACTCTAGGATGGCAGATGTCAATAACTCCCTGCCATGGACATACCTACACAGAAAAAGCAGATAGGGAATATAATAGAGTGCAAAGTGCACATGGTAGCATTGATGTGCTGGCATGCTCCAACAACTTCATAAAAGCTGAACAATTTTCTCCTTTCATCCCTTTATGATCAGTCAGGCTAGACGATGACCAGTCAAACTAGAGGAAGATGAGCCTGTATCTGATTTTCACTCTTCTCTGCTGGGTCCCCTCATCTCTGCTGTGGAATTTTCTGGCCAAAGTCACTCTTTTTACCTGCTATATCTTGGTTTTCTTTAATCTTTCTAATTCTCTGTGAATATGCATGAGAAGGGGGGAAGGCTACTTCTCAGTGGAAACTTATTAAAAACTGAAAGTTTGAAGGATAAACAGAACTGTATCATGATAAGAGCAGTGCTCAGATTTATTGCCTTCTACTGCTCTGTGTTAAAAGGACATTTTGTGAATTGCAAGCTCCACAAGTGACACCTAATTTGAAAGTCCTTCAAAACACCTTGAAAGCCCAATCTGTGCAACACCAGCACAAGAAGCTGCATGATGCACTGATGCACAAATACTAGCTCAGAAATTTCTGTGGAACCAGATTTACCAGATATCATACTACAAGGGGAGTCTTCAGCAGTTCCATGTTAGGTACTTTGACTTTTATATTGGGGAACAAAAATTCCTCCTAAAAAATTACAGCTACATCTACAAAGACGGGTGCTGACAGATACAAGCCTTCTCTGTGAAAGTGCCAAACTGGCTGGAATAAGCCAGCTCTGGTCTGAAAACTGTATAGCCTTATTAGGCAGGGTTTATTAGCTCAGGCACAGTGCTGTGTTTATGTGACTATATGGCTTCTGGACTGGAGCTGGCTATCGTCCCGCCAGCTCAGAAAGCGGTCTGAGGAAGCTCACATCTGTCATGCCAAACACATGTTCTAGAAGAAGAGTGGAAAAATCCTGTTGGGACTGGTAATGTTGCAAAATGCGGTATTATTAGTAACTTTTGTGCTTTTTTTTTTTTTTTTGCTAGTGGACTAAGTTATTACTAACAGAACTTAGTTCTATAAGAGAGGAATTTGCCTCAAAAGATGGGTGCAAAGGCATCACTTCTGTTTTCCATGTTTACAAGGTACTGATTCATTTCAGCAGTCCCTGGGAAGCCTACTGCAGAATGTCTTTATTTTTACTTTTTAAACTGTTGATGAAGTGGAATGTTCTGGATCAATCACACCACATGTTAACAACTGAAGCACTCAACAATAAAAACCATCCGGGGAACTTAAACAGCAACTATTGTACTTTTCTGATTTTTCCCTTGGCAGTAAGTTAATAGCCCCATTACGGACTGACTACAGCAGAAATTAAAGCCGTCATGTCTTCTCCATGGGATCATCTCAAGGAGAAGGAGGTATCTGGACATGCAAGAGGGCATCTATCCTTATGTGGTAGAGTAGAGCTGGGGAGAACTTATGGGTACCACAGCTGCTGAAGGCAGCCTGTAATATATTCTCATTTACTCTGGGGCAGACATGAGGAAGTGGAAAGGAGACCTTGAGCCAACTTTCCTCAAAACCACCAGCTAAGGCACCAAACAGAGCTCAGGTGGAATAAATGGGCTGGCTATTACTGCCATAAAGCTTTGTGGAATGAAACCTACACAGGCTAAAAACTTAAGGTCACAGCCTCTTTAAGATAACTCATGTTGTGCTTTGAGCATCTCAATCTACTTTTATAGACAATTAATACATTTGCAAAATATATTAATATGTTTGAAAGCTCCTGGAAACTCTGCACGTTTTTCTTTCCACTCTAAGGATTCTATCTCTATTCTTAACACATTGTGTAAGTGCAATTTGTAGTGAATCTAGTGTATTACTGTATGCTTAATATTGCTTGCATGTTTTTTCCACCCTCTAAATTTCCCATTTCCCTTTTAAATTTCATTTAAATTATTCCTTTTGTTTATTCCCTTCTTCAGTGTGCACAGAAGTTATGCAGAGGAAGATAGAAATGTAAAGCTTGAAAAAAAGTCCTCAAATGTAGGATAAGCCTATCATCTCAAACATTTCTGAAAGATAATTTTCCCAACTTATTCTAAAATGATGTTCAATAAAAGATGTCTCACAGAGCTCAAGTAGCTTGTTCTAGTGCTTTTTCATGCTTAGAGCTAGAAAACTTTATTTTCTAATATCTACCTTATATCTAATATCTATCTAATATTTATATGTTGATTCTCTGTAACTCCAGGGTTGTTTTCTGCTGTACTAGCCAGTTTTTTGTTTGCACATTTAATACCTGTGTCTTGAGAACTTTCCAGAATTCCTTCCTTCTTCAGTGCTGCTTTTGCATTTGCATAGATGCTTTAAAATGTGTAAGAAGTAAAACTTGCAAGAAGCTGATGCTGGTTTGAAGATCACTTTGTTACTGTAGAAGAACCCCTTAAATTTATGATGCCTTAGCACTAAGACTTCCATCGTTCCTGTAACTCTCTTAAAGACTTTAGTGCTTTAATCAGTTTATTTCTGCATATATTATCTTTATGAATAACAGCAACACTGTAGTGACACTCTGAGGCTAGTCCACACAACAAAACAGTACTTTCTGTCCCTAACAGTACTCTTTTTTAACAAAATCTGCACCTTCAATCTCTCTCAAAATGGAAGAAACCTTTTATAATTCAGCCACCTCTCTGTAAATAGCAAGATATGTTTCTGGATGCTTGAGAGTCTGTTACCATCTATAAACTATTTTATCAGTACTTGTTTTTGCCATCAGCACAGCTGTTAGAAAGAGTAACAGGCTTTTATTTTCTATTGAACCATGGATTATTGTCCATACTAAGAAGGCAGGATATAAAATGTTAAGAGTTTAAATATTGATCTGGTGGGCTTATAGTGCTTTTAGCTGAGCCCTCAGTAGTCTTTATGTTGGAAACCCATTGAACTGCCAACTACATAAATCATTGAATAGATACTGGAATCATCAAGTACGAGAATCCTCATTCTCAGTGATCACTTGATAAAATAGCACAAAGGATAGAAATCATTGATTATTTTTTTTTTTATAAAAGAACTGGTGCTGCTGAATTAACAACATTGTTTTGGTTTGCTGCAATATGCAATATTGAAAGTATAATCTTAGAAGTAGAAAACCTGTTGTGGTGAATGACTGTCTTTTCTTTCTGTAATAGTGGAATTGGTAATAACTGTCTGTCCATGTAAATGTTTCAGGAATTTTTGATAAAAGACAAGTAAGTAAAAAATGCTAGTCATTAAATACAAGGCACAGATCTGCTTGTAGACAGGGACTTTGACAAAGGTTTATAGACTGTCAGTTTTGTTAAAATTCTCAAAATGTTCAAGACTATTAGGAACTTGATACCTTTTTGGTTAGGAATGTTGCTACCTTTACATTTGTCATGTAAAGTCATGTTGCATTTCATGCAGTGGAACTTCTTTACAATTAGCTTTTTCTTCTAGATGATCATAGTACCAAAATGTACCTTTTGATATTTGCAATAGAAAGCAGTCAACAAGATATGTAAATTTCCTTGCATGTCCTTACCTGGTTTTGTGTAACACCCATCTTCTGTTCCTTTTGATTGTCTTTCAGCAACCCAGTGTAAACACGGTGCAGTTTATGATACCTGTGGTCCAGGATGTGTCAAAACATGTGACAACTGGAATGAGATTGGACCATGCAACAAGCCCTGCATTGCAGGGTGCCACTGTCCAGCAAATCTAGTTCTTCACAAAGGAAGATGCATCAAGCCAGTCCTATGCCCACAGCGATGACATTTGTTCTCTCTCAGCGGACACTAACGTGGGTGTCACTGACCCCCCTGATGCTCACAGCCAGTGAAGGACTACAGCTGTTTGTGTGCAGATTCTGCAATGTACACATCTACTCACAGAGTGTAAATATGGTCCTGTGTGTGTATTTATGTGTGTTTATGTATACACACATGGCACCGACAAAGATAAATAAATGTATACTGTGTGTATGTAGATACACATATCTATACACAAGTGCCCTAAGCATAATTACAAACCATATATTTATATATATGTACACACACACAAATATACATCATTTCTATATATCACAGAAGGATGAAATATTATATGTATATTTTTTGCTATAAAGTTTATGTATTATTATTTCTAAAACCCTAATCTGTAAGTCATTGTATAAATAAACCAGGTGTTTTTAATATAATATAGTGGCATGAAAAGATTGGTTGACTTTGCCATTGCATGAGTTTGTCGTTTCCAAGGAAACTTTTCTAGGGCCACAGCATTGCCAGACTGGATTAGTTTCAACACAGAACCTGGATTTACAGTTGTACAGGGAACACATTTCTCTGGGGATGGAGGATTTATCTAGGAATATTTAATGCGTATCTTAGAGCTGCATAGTGATTGGTGACAGTGCTTAATCACACAGAGAAAGCTAGGGATCGGCTTTTATGCTTTACTGAAATAACTGTGCAAAAGGATTTCCAAAGCTGATTGGCCAAGTGCCAGCAGAGAGAGATTTCTTTCTGGAATGCCACCAAGAGTCAAGGGCCAGATTTTCAAAAGTGTTCGACACCCAGCAGCCTGCTTTGAAAATTTGACCACTTCCCATTTCATATCCTAATACCCCGTCTATGTTGTCGTGCTTGGCAGTAGCTGTGAATACACAATAAGGAGCTTGAAGAAAATATTCATGCATGTTTTATCCCCTTTAGCGTGTTCTAAATTGCTGGGTTTGTTTCGTATTCCACCGTGAATTGGAGTTTTTGATTTCAGTGTGCCTTAAAACATGAAATAATGCTAGGTTTAGTAACTCATTTATTCTATCAGCATGGTTAAGAAAAAAGACAAATTCTCCCTTTCAAAAAAACATTATAGAATGTCAGATGCTAATTGGAGAACTGCAATTTATTTCCTTACTGGTCTTTTGCTTGAGGTTTACGAACATATGGGCTCTGTGAAGTTTGCATGACTTTTGAAGTCTCCCAGGGGAGAAGCAGTAATATGGGATTTCATTAGAAACTGTTAAAAAAGCCATACAATTTTCTCAAGCCTGAAGGGGGGGGGGGGGGGGGGGGGGAGCAGAGAGCAATTTTTCTTCCACTGGAAAACCTCTTGTAGAGCCTGATGGAATGTTCTCTTGAGATGATAGAAATCTTCGGGCATCCGATTGAGGTTTATAATGAAGTAATATCCTCCCACACAGCTACTTTCATTATGCCTTACATTGAAATTGCACATTGTAATGCTTTGAACAATTTTCCCCTTTAATTCTTCACCCTCCAGGAAGCTTTACAGGGTCTGAGTTTGCAGTGAGTGTGTGGGTACAACATGTTTTGGGTTATACAGCCTGTCTGCGATCCTGTCTTGGAGGAAGATGCTGAGTGAGCATGGGTACCGTAGGCACCACGCTGTTTAAAATGCTGTACCACCACAGTGTTAAAAAGAGCTGGGCAAATAATGCCAGGAGCATTCCACAGATGTTTGTCCAAATCTTGAATAAACTCAGCTTGCTCTTTTTATGTCCCTTTTGTGTTCATTTTCTCGGAACAATCAAATAATTCAGTTTTACTGGCAGAGCAGGTTTCAAAGCCACATACACAAGTGCGCTGGGAAGCAGAATTGCAAATGTGCAGATCCTGTCAGAGCAGGAAACTGAGAGGGTTTTATGCGGCTCATGTGATAATTGAATAGCAAAGCTGAAATTTAGAACAATTGCAATTGGTCCATGGAGTTAAAACATGAAATAGCAGTCATTAAAATAATCTAAAGCATCAGTTATACCACAGAACATTTCAGCCTGTGAGTTTTCAGTGCTGTGATATGGCATCTAAACTATTAGAAAGGTTATTTGCCCAGCTCTAGGTTAGGATAGATTTTCATTACTGATTGATTTTAATTACTTACTGTGTTTCCAAAATAAAATAAATAAATAAATCAGTGAATTGCATAGATGAACAGTGTATAGAGGTGTCCTTCTCTTTTCTTCTCCTGTTAGATGAAGGTGAGTGAAAGGTGAAGGGAGAGCCCTCCAGCTCCCTCAGGCCACTGATTGCATTCAAGCAATGCTTAATTGCTGCCAGGTGAAGAGGTGACACAGATTGTCTGTAGGATGGGTTCTTTATTTTTTAAGTCCTAAAATGGTTCAGTTTGAAACCTGACCTACAGGTTACTGCAAAATGACTCATTCCTCAGTTTAGCTTTTCTACATCTGCCTAATTAAGGGCAGCCCCCTGCTTTAGTGATGTGGACTGAGGAATAAAGTGGTTTTACCTCTAAGCTGTCTGATTGTGCCCTAGAGCTGTGTTGTAGAGATTTTTCCTCTAAATGCTGCAGTTATCAAGGCCATGGTGGAGCTATCATCTGCCCAGTTCTTGTGTATAGTCTAAAGTAAAGGAGTTCTGCTTTTCTAGAGACTACCCCCACATTTCAACTTTGCATGGGTTTTATATCCTTATCTGTGGCTACCCTGTGCTATTCATTGTATGGTTACAACTGAGCTATTCAGACCAGATCAGTTCCAGTTAGGGTTGTCTCACTCCTCTCTGCTGTTTGCCCTTCTTTTTCCAGACTATTCAAAAGTCAAAAGTCTAGCCCAATAACATCAATAACAACATTACCATCAGCCTCAGAGAGTTTGGTTTGCAGCCCATCTTCCTTCTTAGTGCAGCATTCTTTCTAATTCTGCTGTCTTGGCTCATGAAATATTACCCCTAGGATGCTAGAGCTGGAAATCCAAATGCTAGAGCTGGAGGGATCCAAAAGGAAACTCTGAGTCGCAGTGTTGCAATCCATCGGATAGACTCAAGGAAAGACTTGGATCAATAGATTCGCTGTTAACCTGCTACGCATAAGCAGGGTTGCATAACCCTGGCAAGTCATTTAACACTCTGTACGTCAGTGGGGAAATGAAGCATTTGTGTTTATGCATCTTTTTTTTTTACGTTTGTAGATTGAAACTGTTCTGAAATGCTACACCTCACTGAGGGGAATGTCAGCTGGTATTTTACCAATCTACCTAGGTCTGCTTTGGATCAGGTTTTCCATATCTCCCATATCACTGTCACTTCAAAGTCAGCTTTCAGTTGGCATATGTGGAGGTAGAATACATTTACTTCCCCCTCATTTACTTTCAACTGAGTCTATTTTTATCATATATGTTGAAGTTTATAAACCATGGAGTCAAACCACAGCCAAGCAGAGCAATTTAAGTTGTAGCCCAAGACCCTGTAGGTACTCCTACATCTTCCAAGAACACCTTTCTTCCATGGAGTTAGTTATGCACTTGGAGAAAAAAAAAAAAAAAAAAAGATTCCTATACCCTACCCAAATGTGAACCTATCCTTAAATCACACAAATAGATTCTGGTAGATGACCTAAAGAAGTAATTTCTTCTCATCAGGAGCTTCTCTGCTTTGTTTGAACATAGGATTCAAATACAGTGTGACACTGCTTAGCTTCTTACTGACAGAAGCTGACATTTGCAAAGGATGGGCTGATCCTGATCGACAGCCTAGAGTTACATTTTTTTTTCCCCTTCATCAACAGCGGACAAGGTAACACCAGAGATAAGAGATATAAGAATAATAGCCCATGCATTTGCGGATGGACAGGGTGGAGAAGGAGATGCAGACAATTAGGGACTGAAGTGATGAGATGTTTCAGGAATTTCAGGAACAGTCCCAACTAAGGGGGCATTATGCCGAGATTTCAGTATTTGACAAACAAGAACTTTATGCTATATGTGCTCATCAAATGCTTGTGCTGCTATCCCTGATGTTTACCATTTTAGTAACCTCTGTGGTGAGAGAGACATTTCTGCCTCGTTACAAAAACCTTTGCAGAACCACTGCAGAGTTTAAGAACAAAAGCCTAACTGCACTGCCATTACAGAATTCTTTCTCTCCCTATGTAAAGGTTGTCACACATATTACTATTTCTAGTTCAATCATCACTGTGATACCTGAGCACCAAGCAGAGACTGTAACAACAGAATAGGGTTCTCCTATGAAGGCAAGGTAACTCTTGACTCCTGAAATGGCCAGGTGCTGTGCTTTGCTTGAATGAAGATGGTACAATAACGTGAGGACATAAACAGGAAGGATGGCAGAATAAGGTTAGAGGCAAGTAATAAGGGAAAAAGAAGTAATATGATTTTTAGTGTTTGTTTTTTGTTTTTTTTTCCTATGTGGGTATTTTCTCTCTACATGGTAAGAACCAAACTGTGAACGTGTTCCCTGACAAAGGCAAAGTATGCCCGCACTCCTCAAGCAAAAACAAAACTAAAAAGCCAAACCAACCATGGCGGAATCACATGTTGAGATCTGAACAGAACAGATACATTTTGGCAGGTATATAAAACCATAATTAAAATAAAATTATGAGTTTCTATTCTAACTTTTACTCACAACCCCTAAATCACAGTAGAAAAAGTCACCTCAGTTAAGGAAAGGGACCTTATTTCCTGGGCAGGCAAACATCTGCAGAATATGGTTCTCTTGCTTCCATGAGCATAACAAATGTGATTTGGTTTCATGAGAAGGTTTGACATATATGTCAGGTTTGACATATATGAGAGGTTTGACATATACTTTAATGAGCACACAGCTATTTCCCAGTCTACAACAGTCAGAACAAAGGCTACAAATGCACTTTTATAACTAGTCTTGCTCCTGGCTTTAAGATAGGATTACAAGTTCTATTCAATATTAAGAGGGCACAACTCTTCTTTTTAACAACGTTTTTGCTAGGCAGCAATGTTGCCCAGCATCAAGCAGTATTTTAGAAAATCTAAACAATGCTAAAAACAAAATGTGGCATTTGTTATCTGCATGATTTTACCCTTTTCATTGCAAATTATGAGTTATACTAGGCCTGCATACAGGAGGAAGTTGGATTTAATGGAGTTAGTGCACATGGGATGCAGTGGGTAGCATTGTATAACTACCATTGTCTTTGATAGTGGAATGCGTTTCCCCACGTGATGCTTGTACCTGGGCATCAGTGTAATTTGGTTTTGCACATGAAAGTGAAATGATGGGAAAGGAGTAATTTCCTTCCCACAAAGACCCACATTTTTTTCTTATCCACTGGTGAGGAAATGCTTCAAAGTGTGCTTCAGAGAGTGGTATGTGAGCCTCATAATGGACAGCTAAGTAACCACCTGTACATAGCAGTAATTTAGCCTTATACTCTGGCAGTAAGTGGTTGGTACTCTAATGACCCAATCTTTCAAAGCACGTAACTATGTGCTAACTTTAAATAACCACATTTGTTTCAACAGGGCAACATGCACGCTGACTTCTAACCACATGCTTAAATGGTTTGCTGGGTCAGGGCCAGAGAGTTCAGCATCTGGCAGGATAAAATCTTAAACCTTGTAGCATGACATTTTATCTTTCTTCATCGTTTCTATATATAGATCTGTTTTATGTTCATGCTGATATCTACTCTTAGAACATCATAGAAGTCGGTGCTTTTTGGAGACTTTTTTATTGAGACTTTAGAAGATTGAAGTTTTTTTATTTTATTTTTCCACTGATTTCTGATGTCAATGCCTAATTTCTTATGTTCTAATTTCCTACCCCATTTCTTTCTTTCTTTTGTTAAAAGAAAGAGAGATACCCGACTTGATTTCTTTTTCATTTTGCACAGCTGAAAGGAGGGAACAATTTCAGTGAGTTAACTGTTGCTAGCTATACTAGTTTTAAACTGGTTGAGATCATACTATCACCACCCTAGTTTTATTATTGTGGAAGTAATCCACAATCCTGGTGTGGCTGCTTTCAATTATTACATTTCTAATTGCTTCTAATTGCTTCTAGCTGTAGTTCAATATCAATCTCTGATAGCACTGTGTTAGAGCATAATCATCTATGGCCCAAATCAGTATAAATATTTTGCTGCAAGAATTCTTATTTTGTAGATTATGTTAAATAGTACTAATAAGGAAAAAGGAAGAGTGAATATAGAAACTGTTGAAAAAAAGAGGATTTCAAAACATTTTTTTTAATTTCATTCAAGTATTCATCTTCCTTAATGCGTATCAAGTGGCTTTCAAAACCTATAGAAAAAAATTGATTGTTTATTCTAAAGGATGTGGATCAAAACCCAGAAGCAGGTATGTACTACTGCAGTTTTACAGCTAAGATTTCATAATGCCTTGAACTGAGAGAAATAAACAAGCAGTGTTTTGGAAGAAATTATTTCTTCTATCTTAGATACCTGAATGTTTGGGATGTAAATACACGGGTATTTGAACCCCACTCTTTGTTGTACAGTCCTGAGTTTCTTCATACAGATGTGCATCAAGAATAACCCTAGAACCCATAGAATAATACTTCTGTCAAAAGAGAAGGTTTTCTTTTGCTTGTTTATTTTTATTGGGGATAGGTTTTTTGTTGTTGTTGGTTGGGGTAGGGTTTACTTATTTATTTATTTTTAATTATTATGTTTTGTTTTGTTTTTGACCTCTTGTTCATTATAACTGTTACCCTGCAAACGATCAAGGGAGGAGAAGCTGCAGGGAAAATTTCAGTGTGTATCACGTTATATTAAATGCTTGAAGCCATTAATGTTTGGACTGGTTACTTGAAATGTTTCATATGGAATTTGTGGAGAATGTTCTGTCATGTCAAGAGCATCACTGCAGAATGTTTACATTCTAATACTTAGAATTGCTTTGCTTACTCATGCTGAGTTTTTAAAAGGTTTCACCTGAGGTGCATTCATGGAACTAAGAAATCTATTTAAGATTTTACTAAATTTCTGAGTTTGGTACATCTCGGTTTATACCTTTTGAAATTAAAATTATTATGTAGTTTAATGCATCTTCCAGAACTGCAAAATGACAACTTTGAGATGTTTTCTTTGAGTGTCTATACCCTCTTTGCAAGAATGTTGTACTAATATAACTTTGTAAGAGTAGGATTGTGATGAGTATGCTTGCAAAGACTTTATTCCCTTATAAACTTAATATTTATTATCTTTATGCAGATAAAAATGGATGCCTGATAATTTCATAGCCATCAGTGAAAACAGCTGTCCTGATTTGCAAGGTCTGACTCAGAAAAACAACAGCTTCCACATAATGACTGTGTTCTCTAAGACCTAATCTTAAGTACTGTAACTTCCTGGGAGGGGAGGGAAGAGGGGAGAGCCATGCAGAGAGTTTGTCTGCGGTTCCACCTGTGATTTGGGAACTGGTAATTTGGGACCATTTGCTCTGGTGATGACTGGCTTATGTAATATCACTCAGCCAAGTTCCTTTACTGCTACTTGCCTCTGTTTTCCCTCTGGTTGAACAGAAACGATAATGGCTTACAAAATCACTTTGACTTTAGGAGCAATGAATTTCTTAGAAATCTACTGATCCATACTTGGGCAAGGCTTCTGTTGATGTTCATTGGTCTCCAGATCAGTCCTCACAGTTATGAAGTATTTTTATTTCTTGCAGAGAGGAGCCTGCCCTACTTTAGAATGAGTAAGTAACTTATGAACCAAAAGGTCAGGGCTGAGAGCAGGCCTGGCTGTGGGCTGAGTGAAAAGATGACCTTCTTTGGTGGATTTCTCTCTTCTCTCTCCTGGATTGAGATGGGGAGAGCACAGAAGGTAAGAGATCTAGGAGCTTGCTTGATTTTAAATTATAGGACTACTGGTGCTGTGTAGTCCCCTGCATAGCTGCGGGACTCCCTGCTTAGTTTGTACTAAGTATTGATGTGAAGGACAAGAAAGGAGCAGAATTTGCTCCAGCAGGGCACTTCTGAGAGTTAGGCTTCTCCAACTCTGCTTTGTTTGGTCAGCCTTTGCCTTGCACATCATGGTTGCAATCTTTCCCTTCGTGCTCTTGTGCAAATCATTCTGAATGCAACAGCTTCTGACACTCCTTCCTTCCTGCTCAGAGAGAACGTCTTCTGCTAAAAAGCAGGGAAGAAAGGCCAAACACAGAAGCTGACGGAAAAAATGTCTAGTGGCTGTTTTTCATTTAAATGTTCTCCAGGTTTATTTACTCCTTTCAGGCTTTTCACTCAGTTCAGTCTAATAATTGGAGTTCTTTTCTCCATTGCCTGCAGTTCACTGTCAAAAGAGTTGTGATGGCTGGGAGTATTAGTGATAACTGATCTGATAATTAAACAATATTGAAAAGCTAATATTGCCCATTTAGGATTTTCAACTGATGTGTAGCTTTTGTTTTTGTCATTGAGTCCTGCAGTCACTGCACATTGAATTTGTCCTTGAAAGACAGTGCTTTGTCTCTGGCTGCATTCATCCTCTTTTATTTAGTACACCTGGAATTCAGGCTTAACATAGATATTTTCTTGACTCCTTCCACTGTCCTATTCTAGGACATGATGTTTATTACAAAATACAGTTGTTAACTGTAATACAGTTCCTCTCCCAAGAGAAACTTGTGTTCTATCTCTAACTGTAGATAGATAATGCAATTGGAGAACTATATAAATGCAGTTTAAACATTCTGGAGCTGACATACTATATTTCATAGTAGACAGCATTTAAATAACTTTAATTTTATTAAGAAGCTGGAAAGAGATGAGCAGTTCTAGTTGCTATTTTCTGAATGTACAGCAGATGGTGCTTAACAAATGTTTTAAAGCCAAAGTATGAAAACAGCCAAGACCAGCAATCTGAATTTTAATCATGCTTTGTGGTCTTTTTAATTGAAAAAGCAGCAATTTGAATGGAAAGCCCCCAACAGGATTGACTTACTTCAATACACACGATGTACACAACGTATGAAGGATGGGGATAAAACAATTCTTCCAAAATGGCAGGATTGTTTCTCTTGATTGTTGCTCTTTCCCTCCAGGCTCATCAAGGCTTACTTAACTAATGGGAAAGATCCAAGCTCCCAAGTACTACTTGTCACATGGACAAAAGAAAGTGAAGAAAATTGTGATGGGACCCAGCCTGATGCTCCTGATTTCTCACTGAGGGAGTATTTCTTCATACACGTCAGTGAAATAATTTAGTTTTGTTTTCTCTGCTGGCACCAACAGATTAGCCTGTGCTGTGGCTGCGGGCAATCCTTTCCAAGTGTGGGTGGCACCTGTCTCATGACTAACCCAGAACTTGCGTCATTGTTTCTCCTCTTGGTATCTCATTAGCAAGATAAGCAAGGTTCTGCAACTCCAAGGTGCTATTTATGTTCTGCAGTGTTAAAACTTCAAGATGTATCTCTAATAAGGCAGCTGTCATTACATATGAGTATAAGCTACCTTGAGCCAAGAGAATAATATAACAGCTTGCAATGAGTCAGGGTGCTAAAGAGAATTTACTGACATGCTTAGTAAGTTTTAACTAAGGTTTACTCTTTTTGAGGCCTCTTTCTTTTTCCAAAAGTTCAATTTCTTATTACAAAAAAAAGCATCTTTCTGTTTTCTGATGAAAGGGCTCACAACGGAGAGGGAAATTAGCTGTGCACAAATGCTGATAATCTACATTAAGAGTAGAAATACAAACATGTACACCAGTCATTACTAGTTAGTTGTGTATCAATCCCAACATTGTCTGATCTCTTCTTAACCTGAAGGGCACTTAGTCAGCTTACAGCAGACTGTGAACTGCAGAATGGCCATATAAAACTCATTAAGAAGACCTTTTAAACCCACATTATTGGCCTAAAATCTCTGGATTTGCACTGATGTGAAAAGAGTTGAATGTTTTTTAGATGCTCTACTTGGCTGCAAAATAGCTGGTCATACTATAGAGCTGCCACAAATTCAGGGTCAAAACTTGTCTCAGCGCTAATAGGGAATCAATTAGCTATTTCTGGAAGCCCCAGGAGCAGAGAAGATGGGGTACCCATACGTCTTAAGATCATCTGTCCTCATCGTTGCATGTGGCACTTTTAAAGGCAAGCCAGCCTGATGCAGCTGCAGGCCTAGTGCTGGCGCTAAGACTCCTTTAAGGAACTGAACATATGAATTGGATGCTTTTCCACCACATCTGCATGGGGATGCACATGATGACCTGCCAGTTGGACTTGGATGCAGGAGTCTCACATCTGTAGTAGACTTACTAGGATTCAAGAACTGAGTGACTTGAAATACGGGCCTGATCAGATTAACTTTGAAAACACACAGTGCCATGAGATGTTATGAATCATATCTACTAGCCCAGATAGGGGGGGAAAAAAACATCAGCTTTGCTGATTAAGCAAAGCCAGAGTTCAGGTTTGAGAGCAAAGGTGACTGGACCATTAATGATTCAGAGCCCCTGAGATGCGAGTGGAAAGCCTGCCACCAATTCAGCAAAGACGCTGAGGATCCAGTAGGACCATATGTGCAAAGGGTCCCTTGTTTCTTGCTCTGGAGCTGAAGAAGGACTGCTGCTGCTAGCATCTCTGTGGCATATGACGGCATGATTGTTCACAGGCAGTGGGAAATGATGTGAATTTTTCTGAGATGTAGCCAAACAGAAATGGCAAAATTCTCTCTGAAACCACTGTAAAAGCAGACAATTAAAGGAGCCTCTGTTCAATGATCCTAAGGATGGTTCTAGAAGTAAGCAATTACAGCCAAGGTTGTTTGGAGCCTGTGTGCAAGCGTCAGTTTAGCCACCATCTGCAGCTGCTGGCCCACTTTCTCCCTTTGTTTAACTTTCTATTCTCCACAGGCTGCTGTGAGCAGACCACAGCGCTGCTGAGGCAATAATCAATACTCCTCTAATTTCAACTCACTTGACACTGAGAAAGCCAAGTTTGATCTTGAACTTGTTGAAACAATCCAGGGCAACAGACTGGTTTAAGTTGCAGATCCATTATGATCATAAAGCAGTAATAAAAAGATTCATTGTCCATTTTAAGGGTGAAGGTTATTTCTCCTTTCCCCCTAAAATCAGCATATCCCTTTCTGGTGTGGAGAATAATAGCGTTTCTCTACCTTGAGTCTTCCCAAGGTAATAACTCTCACCTCAAGCCAAATTCCTCCTGCCTACTTCTGTCCCTACCACAGCCTACAGCAAGCTGAACGGAAGCACAGACCTGGTTCTCCACAGACCTGCTTTAAGGGATGGGGAGACTGAAGTAGCATTAGAAGGATCGCCGAGTGAAGCCCTGATTAATCTGAAAGGAGCAAGCCTTACTGCTGTGTGCACCAGTAGCTGGTTAGAACCTGTGCTTTGAAATTTTCAGATTTGGGAAATCTGAAAGCCACCATCAAGGGATGCTTATTCAGTGTCACAGTTTCCAACGGAGGGGAAAAAATAATGAAAAGTTGAAAGTTAAACTAAGGTACCTTGCAGCAATGCTTGTTGTCTAAATTATGTCTCCTTTGCATGTCTGAGAAAGCAGGACACACACTGTGAGATGGGAACCTGCCTGGCTTCAGGCTAACTTGGAGCTGGAGATAATAGGGTGTTCCTGGGAGCAGATGGTATTGGGATACATCATTTAAAGATGTATGAGTTGTTATTTTCTTTACCTTTGGGTTTATCCCTACCACTGTGAACTGCAACAACCAAGCTGAATGAAAGTGACTTACGTTGGTGAAGTTAAACAACTATAAGTGCCTGCTGGCTTGGAGACATAGTATAAAAAGAAACTCTTACATCAACCACTTTGACCATTGAACTGGCTCTTGAGGTGTCCTTCAAGGCTGTGGGTGGCTGCTATTCAGTCTGCATCCAAGCTCAGCTCTCACTGAAACTGACAGGTGTGTCACACAGTTATTCAGAGAGAACAGAAAGGCAATTACACATCTTGTTTTTTATTATTGTTGTCAATTGGATCAACAGAAATCACCTTCTCAAGGCACGGAGCAGGATGACTAAAGTCTGAGCAGGAACTCTACAGTGAAATGGCAGCAAAGATGGAGCGGGGGCATTGATTTCATTGAAGCTGTGTGTGAAAGGAATCAAAAAGCAGGCAAACAGCAGGACAAGGTATTGTGAAAGTGAGACTGGAAGGGGATAAGAAAAGCTTGTGGTACACAGGGCTTCTTGGAAGGAAGACTTTATCCATGCACAACTGTGTTTATAAAAGCCATACTTTCCCCTGTCTTTGTACATAAACAAGACTACTGTATCGAAAACAGTAAGTCCTTACTGCAGCCAAACAAACATGACCTACATAATAAATTTCTAAGAAACAAAGTTTCATGTTGTGCCTAATTGCTTAAGGATTAACACTTAAGGAAAAAAAAGCAGGTGTTTGGACTGGATGCTCAGTAGCCTAAGTTTATGGAATTTATTTGTGGTGTAGTTTCAGAGCAATACTAGAAGCCATACCAGCTGGTGTAACATGACATAGTTGTTCAGTTCCTTTCATTATAAACCAGCAAACCTTTTAGGGCACTGTCTACACCTCGTAAATACACCTGACCTGTTGAAACAATCACCTTCTCCCTGCAGGAGCACACTATGATCAGAAGTGATTAGAAGAACAACATTTACGGAGCTCCGATGGTCCACACCTAGCTCGGCAGTCCTTGCAAGCACAGGGTTTCCTTTCACAGGCCCTAATGCTCACCTTCTTTTGTATGGTCTCTCATCACCTACCACTGCTGTGGCCTTCTATTTGGGGTTTAATGGCTGTGGCTCAGCTTGAGAGGATGAACATGGAAGACTTGCCAGGTAGCTCACAGTTCAGCCTCAGGTCAATGCTACAGAACTGTGTCTGCTGTAAGGTAGAGATGACAGCTTTACACCAGTGCTTTATGAAAAGACTATGAAGAAACTTTTCCAGACCCTCTCCTTCATGATTATCTATCAGTATGGCAGTGAACAGGGTGCTCATTAAAACCTTTATTTTTAAATAGAAAAGGCCTTCCCTTCGTGCATTTTTTTTTTTTTTTTTTTTTAGAAAAAACAGTTATTAGCCAAATAACCTGTTTGCTTAAATCAGTATTACTTCCGTAGATCTGTATCAACTCCCCTTGACATATCCTAGGTTAGGAGAAGCATTCATTCAGAGGTAAGCAGATATGAATTTCTCTTTAAACTAGCCCAAAAAGCAGAGCCAGATCTGAATGCTGGTCTGATGAGAACTCAATGGGAAAATCCAGCTTAGACTGCAGCAGGATTGACTCTGCACAGTCTTAATAGGCAGCTCTGGATCAGAAACAGGAACTGTAGATCCAGCTCCAAAGCTTGCACTTCTTTCTAATGCCTGGCTGCTATTACCACGGACAAGCAAAGCACAGACCCAGATTTGGCTGATCTCTTTATTAACTTATCAGTTGTAAACAAGTAGATTCTACGAGTTCTTCTTGTGTTGTGATACTTCCCAGCAGCCACACTCATCTATTCTAACTTGTTAGCTTGTTCCAGATAGTCTAGAAAGCAAATCAGCCTCTACTGAAAGATGGGACAACCAGCTTTTCACAATTAGGGGTGAATCCATGACAAGACATTTCTAAAGTTTGTTACAAGCAATGACTGAATGCTATGACAACCCCGAATGTTCATCTCCATATTGGAATGAATAATGATTATATTATCAGGGTGATGTGAAATATTGACTACAAATGCATTATAAATGCTTTCCCCTCTGTAATTGCATGGGCAAGATTAACTGAAACTCTATAGGCTGCTATAATTTTTGTGATAGTTTGTAACTATACTTTATGGAACTTGTAATAAATTACCTATACTGGCAGGAAATAAATCAGAACAAATTTTATTTGGACTGTTAAGAAGCCAATAGTACATTTCTAAAAAGCTATATACACTGTTTATGGCATTTAAAACAAGTAAAAATATTGTTTTGGTTATTTTGAAGGTAAGTAGCAACTCTGCAGTCATTCTTTGCAAATTGTTTTCATTAGCTGTAAGCAATCTACATAGATTTTCACACCTGTACATTTAATTGTAAAGAAAGTTTGAACAGAGTAGATCAAAAGTGCATTTTTAGAAAACTGTTATGGCATGAATTTTGCTTTAAGGATACTTATACCATTAGCTAAAAAAAAAAAAAAGAAAAAAGATTCACATGGGTAACTTTGAAGACTGTATTTATGTGAACTGCCTTCACTAGCCGTAAATAACTACAGACTTTGCTCTGAATGATAAAAAGGCGATTTGAATTCTTTGTAAACCAGTTAGTTCTCACAAAGTAGTAATGGTCAAGGGGGGAGAAACTGTAAAACTTATTAACAGATTAAACCGTAACTTTTGTTTTGTTTTGTGGAGGTCTTTGTTGACAAGAAATGAGTAAACAACGGATTTGGCTTGGAAGGTATTAAGGTTGGGATCTGTTTTGGAGTTTGTACCCGTAGCTATAAAAGGAGTGTAAACCTCTTTTCTTTGAGGACTGTCTGGCAAAGACAGCCACATCTCAAGCAGCAGCGCTTCTCAGTTTGGCAGACATTTCACTTCAGGCTTTTCTCCCAGCAGAATGGCGAACACTACATGCAACACAGCAAGCCAGAACCACGCTCCTCCTTGGCACTCATCAGGCCGTGACTACAAACACAGGCAGACGGTGCAGTCACGTCCCTATAACCTCTGATGGGGCGTGCAGGTTTTCATCTCTTTGACGTAGCTGGTGCCCGAGTCCACGAGCTTCATGCTGTTGCACTCTGAGCCCCGTGCTTCTTCAGCCAGCTTTCCTTGGGGTGCCATCCTGGCAGGCAAGCGAGGCACTGGCCGCAACAGGTAAGGTTTCATCGAATGCTCTGTGCAGTGAGGCTTCAGTATGGTTCCAAGGCAGCCAACACCCTGAAGCGTCCAGCCAAGCCGGACCCGGGTCACCCCCCGGCTGATGCCAAGCGTGCCAAGGGCTCTCATCGCGAGTGCTGCAGGGCGAAGGCACACTTCTTGTAGGCGGCGTACAGCAACAGGATGGCGCGCAGCATCCTGCGGCACATGGCGGCGGCCAGTCGGGCCTCGGTCTCCCGCAGCCCGCCAGGCCCCGGCTGCCGCGGGGCCACCACCCGGCAGAAGGCCGAGCACTCCGACACCCGCAGCGAGCCGCTCCAGCGCGGCGGCTGCGCCGTCACCGGCCGCCCGAAAACGGCGTCGAGGCCCCGCAGCCTCACGGCCTGCGGCCGCCGCCGCGCGGCCCCGCAGCCCGCCCGCCGCCGCCGCCAGCGGCGGCGGGCAGGCCCCGCGGAAGGGGTGCGCCGAAATGGCGGCGGCCTGCGGAGCGGGCGGCGGGGCGCCCCGCAGCCAGCGCAGCGCCTCGTCCAGGGGCGAGCGGGGCGCCCACAGCTGGTAACCGCCCGCCATCCGCCGCCCGCTGGGCCGCGGGGCCCGGGCTCGGGCCGGGGGCTGCCCGCAGAGCCGCGGCCGTTGGCTGGGGCCGGCTGGGGGCGCCCGGCGGCGGCCTGCCCGCATGCCGCTGTCCCTTTGCGCAGAACCGCTGCTGCTTCCCCTGGACGGTGGTTGGTGTGTTCCCCCTCACACACACCTGTCCCCACAGCTCTTCATTTTCTCTCGCTGTTGCGCTGTGGTCTCCGTCAAAAATGACTACCAGACTCACCTTCACCTCGTGATCTGATAATAATTCCTCACTGCTTGCTTAAAATCCCTCCATCATGTTAAGTTTAAACACCTTTATTTGAAGGCCCTTTTAAGAAAATAGCAAAGCCTTCTTTACCCAAATTTTCAGTCACAGTGAATGTCTTAAAAATTCAGAGTACACCAAATAACATTCAGCCTCCTCCCTCAATCAATAGGATACCATTTCCCATGTATTTACTGTCCTAACAGTCCGATTTTCCAGCTGTCTCTGCTGTCATCGGGGTTTGAAATTCTCAGTTTAAGCAGGAGCTGCACAGGGGAAAGGACTGAGCTTCTTTCTAGACAAACAATTTACTTGCAATTTTAGTTCTGGAGTGCTTTCACCAACAGTTGTAAATCTGCCTGTTACAGCACGTTTTCATTTTACTTCAGCTTGGAGTCACTGCAAATCTATATCGCGATGCAAGTTGCAGGATGTGCTTCTCCTTGAGGGGGAAAAGGTTGAGTTTTACAGATGGACAAATTTTGCCTAAGTGCTTCTGTACTGACGGAGAAATGTTACAGCATTTCAATAAGACCAATTTTATTTTCAGTCAAAAGCCTCCAGCAAGGAGGGCTGAAGAATGCTATGAACAGCAAGGTGGCTGAAATAGAAAAAGCTTGCCTTGAGTGGCAACTAAACTCACACAGAATAACAAAATAAACTTCTCAGTGGTAAATTGCTGAACTTCGCTGTAGTTAGCTTAGTGTTTCGAGTCGTGGCTGACTTGCCTATCATTGTAAACAAAATATTCCTTATAAATGGTTCCAATTTGATACAAAACTGTTGGAAGGCATACATATTAAGTACAGTGGAAAATATAACAAGTGTTCCTTAGAAATACCAAAGAAAATACATATCAAAACAGTCATCACAGTTACAAGAACACAAGAAATTCACAATCTGGAATTGCAGTTTGTTTTATTTGTGATCAGCAAAGAAGGATCCAGCATGGCCCATTTAACTTAGTGCAGCATAAGTTTTCATTTTGGATTAATTTCTCTGGGAATAGTTTTTTTTTTTTTTTTTTTTTTTAATTCACTCTAGCATCTGTGATTTGCATTAATATATGCAAAGCATTGTAACAGCCATACTCCTTCCAAAAGCAAATATCTTCAAAATTAAATGCTCAGTTTTTCTAAAGGGAATTATCTTTTGTTTAAAAAAATCCCTAAACATCAAACTTTTTTTTTTTTTAAACTCGCATACTGAGAGCACAGTGCTCTAGTTTTCACAGCAAAATGCACAAAGTGTTTAGGCATAACGATTTAAAGGGTTTAATTTTGCCTGTTATTAAACTGCTAAATTCCTTCACAATATACGCATATATGCTGGTTACACTGGAGTGTCTCCATTCAGTACTAAAAGCACTCTCATGAGTGTGTGTATATGTGCATACCATATATACACACACACACATAAGTACATACATGTTTTCTACCTACTCTGTGTAAGAGGCAGATTGTGATATTATTTCCTTTAATGAATCAGATTTTCAATCCTGAGTTTACTCCTCAGGCCTTTTATTTAGCACAATTTGCTACTGATTCAGTGAGAGCTTTGCTTCGTTACAGTCTGAATAGAAAATTGATGAAATCTTCACCTTTTGTTTCTGAGTTAATTCTGGGTGACTGTGATTTGTTTCTTACAGGCATCAGGGTCCTGGAAGTCCATGTTCTGTCTCACTATTGTTGATATCCAGAAATCTTTTCGTCCTGTGTCCTGTTTGTTTGGAAACCCTTCCAGGTCACCTTTTTTTAGATGTCAGCATACAGTCGGATTGTACCTTGCTGAAAATTCCCAAATCATGGGGAATTAAAAAGTAATAAATCAAAGATCTGGTGGAAACTGTGCCTCACTTCCATTTTGTCTCTTTGGATTTTTTTTCATATCTTGAATGTGTCTTAATTGTATAGGTATCTTTAAATGGTCAGTAGAATGGCCATTTGGAAAGACAAAAAACTATATTTGAGGCTGTATCACTTTTCTTTACATCCTTCTGATTGTTCAGATACTTTGTTTTCTGTGACTCAAGGCCTCAGGTTTATCATCATAGCATTTCCCACACTTTGCTTCATAAAAGAACCCCATGGCCTGTAATTAATGAGAGATGCTATAATTGTAACAACTTTGCTCATGAAACTGCTCTATTTTTACTTGGCTCTTGACATTCAGACTTGTTAACACGCTGACGTGTATTTTACACCATTTTACTAACTTAGCATCTTAACCATGCAGGCTAAATAGCATGTGCATTTCCCTAGCTTGGATGAATGCTGTTTAGGGGAAAAAAATCTTAATTGTCTTTCAGGTTTTCTTTGTTATTAGGTTACTGGGGCTTTTTTCAGTCAGTTTGACTGGAAGTTTAAATATATTGCTCTTTTGGCATCGCTGTTGCTGGCACTCCGTGGCAGCAACAAGGCTGATTCTTCACCCCAGTTTCCCAGGTGAGCACAGCGGTGCCTCCCTCATAGAGGTGAGAGTGACCCTGCAAAGACAGAACCATGCCATGATTCCAGAGCTGAAAGATCCCAAACCAGTGATTTCTCTCATTCCTGGCTCAAAGTTACAGGATTTGAAAAGCACTAGTACAAAAGGGCAACGGTTTTCATGTCTTTCAGCAATGAATTGTAGCTCTTGAAAAGTAATCAAAACTCAGAGCTGGGTGTTACGGTAATTGTCTGATGACTAATGAAGGACAAATGCCTCGATAATTAGGATAATTAAAGACTGAAAGGCTCTGGGTTAGATTTTAGAAACATCATTCATTCCTGTGCTTTTTTTCCTTCTGTTTGCTTACTCAATTTATCTTTTAATGGTTTATTTTAACCTCTGTTTTGCCATTTTACCTATAGTTTTTATATAACATAAACATGCACAGCAATTTTCTTCAACAGTTTATGGTAAGTTGTCTCTTCCTCTTGTATGCTTGACTGTTTGCTGTGTAGGCTTATCAGCTTTCAAAAACTGAAATTTTATGTTTTTACATATTAATTTTGGTATCTTCCAATTTTTCGTGATCAGATAAACTGGACAGTCTTTTCTCTCGGGGTGGCTGGAAAAAAAAGAGATTGTGTTTGAAATTGTAGCTGAGACAGCCACGTTATCAGCTGACTTGGAATGAAGATAATACCTGTATTTGGAGTTTTGTCATCTCATTTTTTTAAAAAAGGAAGTGTGATGGAGCTTTGTAAGCAAAGACTGCAGCAGCAGCCGCCCGGAGAAAATGAGATTGTTTCCTGATCAGCTATTTCAGAGACATTTTTTTGTTCTCAAAATTTTAAGAGATCTGTCTAAAGATATTAGGGTCACATAAACATAAACTTCTTCAGCATATTGCTTCAGTTTAAAGTGAGTGTAGTGGGTTTACATGGCAAGGTTTTGGTAGCAGGGGCCATAGGGGTGGCTTCTGTGAGAAGAACCTAGAAGCTGCCCCATGTTTGGTAAGGGCCCCACTGCTGACCAGAGCCGAGCCAATAAGCGACGTTGTTTTGCGCCTCTGTGAGAGCATATTTAAGACAGGGGAAAAAAAACAAAAACGCTGTGCCACACAGCAGCTGGGAGAGTGACAGGAGCGAGGAACAGCCTTGCAGGCGCCAAGGTCAGTGAAGGAGGGGGAGAGGTGCTCCAGGCGGCGGAGCAGAAGTCCCCTGCAGTCTGTGGTGAGGACCATGGTGAAGCAGGCTGTCCCCCTGCAGCCCATGGAGTACCACAGTGGAGCAGGGTTCCACCCTGCAGCCCGTGGAGGAGACCACGGTGGAGCAGGTGGACCTGCACTGACGGAGGCTGCGGCCTGTGGAAGACCCCTGCTGGAGCAGATTCCGGGCCGGACCTGAAGCCCGTGGAGAGGAGACCACGCAGGAGGAGGTGACCTGGCAGGAGCTGCTGCCCGTGGGGGATCCAGGTTGGAGCAGTTTGCTCCTGAGGGATGGACCTCGTGGTATGGACCCGTATCTGGAGCAGTTCTTGAAGAGCTGCTGCTTGTGGGAAGCCCACACCGGATCAGTTCACCAAGGACTGCATCCCGTGGGAGGGACCCCACAGCACAGGGGATGAGAGTGACCGAGAAGGAGTGGCAGAGAAGCTGCGCTATAGACTGACCATAACCCCCATTCCCCCGTTCCCCTGCACCGCTCGGGGGGAGGAGGTGGAAGAGGGTGGATGGGGGGGAAGGTGCTTTTGGTTTCTTTCCTTTGTTTCTCACTTTTCTAGCTTGTTAGTAATTAGCAATAAATCTTACTATCTCCCTATGCTGTGCTAACACTGAAACATAGACAGTCATGGGTATGTTCTTAACATGGTTATTTTTTTTAAAAAACAGCCTGTAATTTTTCCTGTTCTAAAAGCATGTCCTGAACCCTGTTAAACTGAGCATCTTTTCGAGATGTCATTACAAACTATTCAATCAGCTTGAAGTGTTTTCAGCAGAACTTTGGTGTAAGCCATAGTTTTACAAAACACAGGAAGAATGCAAAATATTCATTAATAACTGTTTTCCATTGCTTCATCTGGTAGTGATTTATATGCAAAAGTCTCTGTTCATGGCATGCTTTTCTAATTCTTTTTCCATTTGGAGAGGGGAGAATAGTTTAAATGCTGATGCAGTTAGAAGGTGTTTAAAATGACCATACAAATCAGTACTGTTAGGAGTTTTAGTTTTGTGTCGGTTTTGTTTCATTTTGCTTCATTTGCTTCAATTAGGACACCCACTAGAGGGAGTAGTGATAATGTTTTAAGGCTGAAGAAGCTGAACAAATAGTGCTAGTAGTATTTGGGTGGGTCTGGGGCACTGGCCCTGGGTTCCTGCCTCTCTTGAATGCCCTATTCCCCGCTAAGCGATGAGCCAAGTATTCCACAAGACGCGCCTCGCAGTGCTCTGGAAACACTCTGGATAAATAGTTTTGAAGAAAGGCTGGTGCTTCCTTTCTAACTTGCATAACAGCATTGTTGAAAGACTACTGAAGAGCATTTTAAATGATAAAATGAACCTCAGCAGCTTTTTTTTCTTCGTGGATAAAATTAATATGCAATCATATTGTCCTTCTGATCATCAGAAGCAATATTTTAAGCTGAACTTTGCATTTAAAATTATGTTGGCTGTTTTATTTATTTATTTTCTCCAGGAGTAAAAGAATTTGTAGTTGGGAGGAATAAAATATATTTAAGGAAAAATATTTATTTTCTTTTGAACTGAATTTTCTATCATACAGCTAGATGTTACTATGCTGTAGATAAAAGAAAAGCTGGGAAGCTTAAAAAGATTTTGTAGACTGATGAAGGGACATAGGTGTTACAATGCTCGAGTATTTATGATGGTTACCTGTGCATCCAGCCCTGTGTTAAAACTGATGGTCCATTGTGGGGTACCTACACTCGATTAGAAATGACCAAACAGGAGCTGTAACATCTAGGGCACTGAATAGGAAACACTTAGCAGAGGCAGTGCTGGTGGGACAGCATGTAAGTAGCTGTCACAATGCTTCTCTCTATTTTTTATTTTTTTTTTGTCAAAAGCCTCATTAGTGAACGTCTTTGAGAAAAGTTGTTTTTACATACCAAATTTTATTTCACTCCTCCACTTCCTTCCACTCCCTCCATCTTTTGGTAGTTGTGTGAAGTACGAACATTATGTACCCACATCAATTGGAGTATTTTCTGCTCTGTTTTTCTCTTTTTTATAATTCCTCCCCTCTGAAATATGATTTTATTTGTATATTGCTGAGCTTGAGTAATAGCGATAAATGATTTTGCAGGACAGATGTTTATACCTCTTTTGGCTTTTCTTCTACAGCTAGCAGACAGGGGGAACTGTAAGTAGTGATTTACTAATGTGGAACAATCTCTTTAACCTGTTTAAATCATTACTTTAGCATCTTGTCTTCTGATAGCCTTCAAAAGGAGATAGGCACTTCAAAGAGGCTGGTCATTTCAAAGCATGCACGAGAATATTATGTATAAACATGTAGCTGACTTTTTTTTTTTTTTTGAAAAAGATAGAAATGGTTATTTGTTTTAGTAGCTGGTTGATTTTCTTACACAGGAAATGATCAAATCTTCAAAAGCCTTCAGTTCAAACTTAAACGAGCTGCTAAAAGTTTGAATAGTTACCTCAGTTCTTCTTGTCCTTTCTCCTATTTCATCTGTCCCATTCTTCATTGCCATCTTCTAATTTAGTGCTTTGCAGAGAATCCTGTTTTGTAACCTGTTCAAAAGCCAAAATACTCCCTTTTTTTTTTTCCTACACTTTTGTAATGGATAAATATGGACTAGTCAGATGGCCTGCACAGCATTGCAGCGTCATATAAAAGCCCATATTGGGAGGGACCTCTGCAGATTGTGTGGCCCAAGCTTTTGTTGAAAGCAGGGCCTTAAATCACATTATCCAAGGCCCTATAAATTCTTGATACTTCCATCAATGGATATCCCATAGGACAACCTATTCAAAAAAAAAATTTTTTTCTAATGGTACAGTATTTTTCCTTGTCTGTGTTGACTTTCTTCTGAAGCCATTTGCACCCATTGCTCCTTTTCTGTCTCCTTGCCTCCTTGTGAAGGGAGTTCCCGCATCTCCACTGTAATTATGTTTTAGATACTGCAAAACTCTGGTGAGATCCCCTTTAGCCTTGACTTTTTTAGGCTAAAAAAAAAAATAATAAAAATCCAGTTCTTTTCATCTTTCTTCATCTGTAAAGTTCTCCAAACCTCTCTGCTTGCCCTCCGAGTGGGTCCTCTCCAGTTTTTTCAGTGTCTCCCTCAAACTGGGGAGACCAGAGGTAGACCCAGTATTACAGGTGTGGCCTAATGAGTGCTAAATGACTGGCATAATCACAGCCCCTGCTCTGCTGGCTTTGCTCTTGTGAGCACTTGCCAGCACTTAGGCATAGTTATAATTTGAAGACATGGGGGAAAAAAAAAATCACCGACAGGAATTGATTATGCACCTGGAACAGTCCTGGTAAGTGAAAACTGAATTTAAAAAAAGGATCTCATAACTGAACATATGCTTTTGCAACCAAATCTAAATTTTGACACAAAAAGTGAGGTGTTCTAGAATTAAATGGCATAATTGTGTTAAAACGGAAGTGTTACTTTTGGCACAGCTCTTAAAGGGGAACAAAAGAAATTGAATTTATATCACCAAGCCTGCTTTTGTCAGTAACTGTTCCCTTACTGTAAATTCAGTCTGGGTTGAAGGGCCTGTAATGTGTGTCAGCTCTGTATTTTGTCAGAATTACTGTATCTGTTTTTTGTGGGGGGAGTAAATCTGGTGTGTCCTCGTTACAGGCCTTGTCAAGCTGAATGAATGGTACATGTACCAAAAATATAGGCTGCTGTTAAAGTATGGCATCTTGAAATATCTACCATTTAAATTGCAGCTAGATAGCCTAGCTATTCTCAAATTTCTTTTAGTCTGGCTGATGCGTGTAGGCAGCAAGCAGGCTGTGGTATGGCCAGATGGCATCTGACTCCCTAGTTTGTTATCAGTAGAAGAAGACTGTAACTTTGTTAGATGAAAGAAACTGAAAGAGTTATTCTGTATTTGGAGCACTAAACCAAGATTAAATACAGTACAACCATGCCATAATTATTGAACTAATGGTGCAGTAAAATCTCTCTGAGATCTGTCTGTTGAGTCTTTGGTGTGGGAGAAGAGGGAGTTTCTAGTAGGTCAGAATTTTCATACTGAATGAAAATCACTAATATATAGTAATTGTTCTGCAGCCATCTGTGCATAAACTATATATTTTTTTAAATGAATTTATTTGCTGTGGAACTAGTCATGCACAAAAACACTCCCTGTCATCTATTTTCAGAACAAAACCATGAGACTTATCGAATGCTTAACACTGATGCTTTGTGCTTAAGCTAAAAATTCCTGTTGTTGCTTTCTTCTTTCCCAGCAGATTTATTTGCTGCTTTCCACTTCTCCTTCTGGAAGAAGGGTTAAAAGGATTTTGGTTTCTCTAAGAGGCTTGCTGTTTTAACAATATAGCTTATTAGTCATGGTCTCCTTGAAGTTCAAAATGCTTTTGAATAAGAATAGAGTTGAAGCTGGTATAAGATGAAAAACTCTTGCTAAACGTAAGCATTTTGGTGAGGAAAAAGTGCGGTCTGAATTACTGAATGTATTAGTGAATGTTCAAATAGTGTAGCAGCTTGCAAAATTTTCTTCATTCATCCTCACAGGCACAAAAGTGACCACTCTTTTATCCTCCCCCAGATTTTTCTCCAGCCCTTCCTAATTCTTCTTTGCATTGACTGGATCTTTGTGAAGACTTTTTAAAACCATCTTGCCTGAGCAGGAGACAGACCTGTGCCGCAGAGTCACTGTGGCATCTCTGCTTGGGGATGTGTACACGTTTGTCTTTCCCATAAAAATGCAGCATCTTTAACACTGCAATTTCTTTCTAGAAGGACCTCAGAGGCCTGCTTCTCATCTCATGCAAGATAATACATTTGAAATAAATCTTTTAAGGACACTGGTACCAATCTGTTATGCCATGGGACTCCAGTTTTGAGTTTATAGAATACAACAGTATTCTGCTAAATACTGACTGGCATTTATAATCTGTCTTAATTCAAGAATAAACCATTTTTAAAAACAGCAAAATGTCTCACAGACAGTAGTGAAATGCATAAGCTGCACTCTGTGTGGTAGTGATGCAGGGGTTGCATGTAGCACAGTCCTTCATGAGCAAAGTATCTATACAGCTAAGGCTTGATTATGCAAAAAGAAAGTCTCTGAGAGGGTGTGTTCACTTATAGACAGTAGTGGATATGGACTGCAGTATGTACTGTGTACAGCCACCTATCTTCCACACATGCTAGGCCTTTATTTCCTTTTGCCTACAACACTACTTTAAATAATGCTAACAAAGCGCAAAAGTGAAATTTCCCAGAGAGGCACTAAAAAATCTAAATTGTCAAATTGACAACATCTAGAATTCTTAGATTACTGTTGCTTCATACTGGAAGAAGAAACCCCAAAGTTAATCAGTAGAAGTTGAGCTTTGACAGTCATTCAGTGAGAATATGCTTAGTTCTGTACAGCCTCTTCAGTCAGAGAATCACATTCTCAATCAGTTCCCATGTGGGAAGAAAAAAGAAATAATATCACAGGCTCTGGAGCACTCCGGACCATTCCCGAAGCTGATTTAACTTCAGGAGGACTTTTCAAACTGTTTTTGGATGACCTTCCTCTGCCTAAACAGGCTGAACTGATTTGGTGAATGGTTGGATGAGCCAGTGGATATACAGTTGTATAGATCAGCTCAGACAATATTCAGTAACTTTCTGATCAACTGCCAAGCCCAAATCTCAGGCTTAAGACTCCAGATTTGTGTTGCTTTTGAATAACATTTCTTGTCTGACGTTTCGGCTCTAAGAAGATAATGATAAGAAAAGGTGTGCTGAAGGAGCACATTTCTCAAGCACTTATTCATGCTGCTTTTCAAGCAGTTTCAGGGTGACTTCTTTTGTTTCTGGTGGAGGACAAGGGCGATGGTCTGTGCTATAAGTCTTATACAGAACTGCAGCTTTCAGAAGAGGCTGGTGACTATCATTCCCTGAGCAACACTGGGAAAGGTATTGTTGCACAAGGAGAGAAGAAAGTAATCTTTAATCTCTCAGCCATGATACAAAGTTCACAAAGAAGAATGGATTTTCTACCAGAAAGACTTCAGTGATCATGCATTTATATTCTCAATTTCCTAATCTCAAGAGGTTAAGTAATTACAGTGTTATTTCTATGAGTAAAGAAAAAAACTCAATTAGATTTAAAACCAATGAGATGAGTATTAGGGGTACTACAGTTACTCTTTACCAGCTGATTCTCTTGCACTGAATAACAATATATAACACAGGGAAGGAATGCAGTTTTCTTCTTCTTAATTTACTGTCAATAGTTCAGTCCCAGCTGCTTAGTAGAAAAACATTTACCAGAGTAAAGGAAGTGCTTTACAAATTGGATGTATATATGACCAGGTCTAGATGTTTATTACTTTTTTGTTGGTGATGGGTGTTTGTCTTTTTTTTATTTTTCCTTCTATGGAGAGTAATAGAAAAACTGTATAAATAGCCATGTTTAAAGGGGAAAAGTTGCTGGGTTTTTATGTGTACAAAGAGAATTTTAATATGTGATTTTGCAGCCCACCTGTACTGTTTCGTGCTCCAAGACTTGATGTCTCCATGTAATTTCAAAAGCCGAACACAAACACTTATCTTTTTCCTAACACAAAGTTTATGCATGTGCAACTTAAATGGTTTTGGTGGTTACTCTTGACACACATGGGTGTGAATCAGGGGATGGTTAATATAATTGTTTTTGCGCAGGGGTTTCTGTGTGCTAATAGTATAAATATTTGTATGCAAATAGAGAGGAGCAAGCAGAAACAGACTGTCTGGCTTTTAGCATTGCACTTGGAAAGGGGTTTGTCCATAGCACCAGCATGTCTGGCTCTGGCTTACTGCTTGTGAATACTTGGGATACAATTAGGACTGATAGCATAAGCACAATTGAATTTTTCTGCACAGCACTGCCCCCGGCTCATACGTTTAGTTTATGATTGATAACTTGGCTGCAAAAACAAATTCAGTTATCTAGGAGGAGTTTGCTGGCTGTACTTGTGGCTGGATCAGCATATTCCAAATGTGGAGGGTTCATAGTTTATCATTCTGTTAGGACTGCACTGGTTCATCGCTGGAGTGGAGATAGCTCAATCCTGCAAGGTTGTTAATGAGCTTGGACTGAGAAAGGGTGGAAGTGAAGATTTCTGGGTTTCCGTAGTTTTAGATGCTAAGTAAAGAGGAATTCTGAAGTCCGTCCAGAAGACAAAATGGCTCACCAGAGACTAAATAACCTACCTACAGTAAAACTGGGGTATTGCCATATACTCGTTGGAAACATAAAAATCTTGTCTTTATTCACTGAATTCATCCATTGTTGTCATCTTACCTGAATAGTGTCATGGATAAGAGAATTAGCTATTAAAAGAGGGAAAGGAAAGGAAAGGAAAAGATTACAACACTACCTCTCGTGTTTTCTGTTGCACCCATTTGAGGAGGAGGGAAAGATGTTAACAGTTAAGTAGATCAGTGGATGGTATATTCTAATATGGACCTTTGGCAATTAAAGGAGTGAGATATCTCCTTTCAGAGAAGGTGAAGACATGCCACAGATTTACTGCCCTCTCCTCTCTGAGCTGAAGTTGGGGTTCCCATTACATGTCTTTTAAATGCCATAGTGAAGAGCTGCTGTCTCCTGCTGCATGGAATCACAGCTGTTTGGTCCCTTAGTAGAAGATTGGATGTGGATCAGAGAAGGATTAAGACCTGCTGGACATGGAAATAGACTTCCTAGTGTGAGAGCCATCAACTATCTCAAGGCTTTGTAGCTGCTGACATCTGAGATTTGTATTAGGAAGGAGTAAACGGTATTGTGACAGGGGCTTTCAAAGGTTTTGACGGGTTGGATAGCACCCAACCCCACCTGAACACTTAGCTCAACTTGGACATCAAGCTGTGGGAGAAGCCCTCTCCAGAGCATGGCATAAACCTGCTGTCAGCTTAGCCAATTCCTCGTTAATAGAGCAGATCAGGAAAACTTGCTCTAAGGAGGGGCTAAAACTTCCTCTATATTATCAAGTCTTACTGAAAGAAATAAGGTAAAGTCTATTTTATAAAATATTGATAAAATTCATGCAGATGACTTTTTACCCTGTATTCAACAGCACGATGAACATGCTTTTTGGAGACATTAATTAACTGAAAGAGCCCTTTAGTTAAAGCTGCGGCAGAGTCTATACTAATACATCTGAAACTGATGGTCATGTCTTCTAAAATAAATATCACATCTCTCCCAGGAGCTGAATGAGTAGTTCAGATACTGATTATGCAGGCAAGAGAACAGTTACCAGTACATGGTGCCAGGGATTATTCCTGGGTACTGTAAATGGATTGTGGTACTGTTAAACACTTAGGGAGGTCTATGACAGTTATTTATCGCAAGTAATGCTCTCCCAAAATTCCTGAGCAGGGCCCAGAAATCAGCGTGGGCCAGGGGCCACTCTCAGTAGGCAGTCTGGTATGGGCTATGTTGCTTTGGAGGGTAGGAGAGGGCAGGAGTACAAATGCAGACTGCTGTGTGTTAGTTGACTTTGTTGCCAGGGGGTGCTCCAGTGCACATTTGATGTCATAATATTCAGAAAGAGCTGACATTCTGCCAGTTTTCCTTGCACAACGCCACAGTCTTCATTGGATTTTGCTGACTTGGAAGAGGCAAGTGTCTCTTATGAGAAGATGTTGGAGCAATGAAAAGTGTATTCACATTTATCTCAGAGAATATTTTAATTATTGCTATCATTAAGCAACACAAATAAGCCATAATATATTTTCTCATTAAATTATTATTCATTAAGGTTCTCCTGTTAAACTTATGAAATACTTCAATAAATGCTATTTCTAACCACAAAACTCTCCATTTCTTATTTCTTTGCACTTTACTGGAGTCTGTAGGGAATTGATTCCTCCCATTGAGAAATTTATAATTAAAATGCTGTATTGTGTCTTCAAAAATATTGCAGTAATTGGGTTAATTGCCGTTTATCAGAGAATAGTTTTGCTACCAGAGATTTGCAGGGATTTGTTGTCCCATTCACTGACAGCTGGTTTGACAGCGTGAAGCATTAGCATTTCTCTGCATGAACAATGTTGATTTTTTATTTTTATGCTTTAATTTCCCTTTATAGAGATTATGCCTGTGATTCGACACACAAAAATTCTGAAGGAAAGTGAAGTCTTTAACTGCTTTTGCCATTTGGTGTTTCTGCAGAAAAGAGATGTAAATCATGTGCTCTTCTAGTATCCTTGTAACCGTACCATATACTTGCTTTCTTTTAGCTGATGAATGAAAAACAGGAGGAAAGACTTGTTGAAAGAAGAATTTTAAATGTTCAGAAGTTCTGATCAGCTTAAGTATTTTTAAATTCTGTAGTGGTAAAAGTTTATGTATGTTTTGCTGAACTTTCAATAGCCCAACTGCCTGTAATATATCAGCATTTTGTATTTGGAAATCAATGTAACGGAGGCTATCTGTAGGAAACACTGGGTTTTAACTTCAATGCTGCATGGATTTCCTTCTGACTTTTGAGTGAATTCTTTGTTCTTCCTGAAATTTCCATATGCTTTATTTTCGTTGCATGTTTTTTATTGTTGTTGTTTTTTTTGTTTTGTTTTTCTTCTCTGGCACCTTATTTCTGCTCTGAAGGCACCTTATTATGTAATACAAGACACCTTGTATTTAGGAAGAATTTCTTCACCAGGAGGGTAGTCAGGCCTTGGAAGGGGCTGCCCAGAGAAGTGGTGGGGTCCCCACTCCTGGAGGTATTTAAGAGATAAGTGGACACAGCACTAAGGGTCATGGTAATGTTAGCGTTCATGAAGACACATAATCCACAAAGTGATTATATGAAGGTGCTTTATTAGGCGCCGGAAGTTAGGGGCATGCCTGCCCAAATCTAACTTCGTCTGATTTGTTTTCTTAGTTCTCTTTTATCTCCTAAGATACTACATATGCATTAGGTTTCACAACTCATCTATGCATATTCATTTCCTAGCTCCACCTAGCCTCGCTTCGTATGCTAATTATCTTATCAGTCCTTCTGCGCTTGCGTATCACTCTCTGGTGGTCGTCCGGGTGGTCGTTGGGATGAAGTAAGATGTCTTCATCAGAGTTGAACTTTTTAACCTTTCCTTTTCACGCATGCTCTCTGAGCCCTTGGTCTCAGTCCAAACCGCAAGGTTGGTTTGACCCAGTTCCCAGAGTCCAAGAAGCCCCAGTTATCTAGATGTCTTGCAAATTGAGCATTCTTTTAATCCTCCTTACTCCTCATCATGAATTGGTGCATTCTCATGTTACCCTTGCACATATATTTTGTATCTTCCAAGCGCAGCCTCGGAACAGTACATCGCAAATGTAACATACTAAACAATATTGTATTATTTCTTCTTCTATTACTAACATTTCCCCCCTTTGAAAGCATTTCACTCCTTTCGAGGAGGGCAAATGCTTTCACTAACTAACTAAAATATTTTACACTCAGTGCTCACCAATAATATAATCACGGAAAATTACATCATTAAGAATCAAGGAAATTACAAAGATTAGGATTATCACAATATTTCATAAGTCCACCACTTCTGCTTTATGTTACGTTCACCCTTCTGGTTGGGTTCACTTGATCTGAAACTGATCTTGTCTATTCGGTTTTCATTCCATTTCACCTCCTGGGTTCCTCAGATTCTTTCTCTGAAATCCAAAGTTGTTAGATGCCGGTGGAGGATATTGAGGATGTGGTTCCATTTACCGAGCAATAGTTTGCATCACTGTCCGGTTCCAGGTTGTCTTCCTTAGAATCAGACTTTTCAGCATTATAAATGTTAACCAAATTAGTACCCCTACAATCACCAATATAATTATTGTCTCCAGTAAGGACTTAACCCAATTACTAATATTCCATCCACTAAAAATTTTATCCAACCAGCTTGTTGTCATATCTTTCTCTTCCTGTTCTGCATCTTGTTCCACTCGAGCCAGTTGTTCTATGTCATGTTCTACATCAATAGTCACATTTGGAATGTGGATGCAGCAATGATCAATACGATCTTTTAGAAATCCACATACTCCATGTTCCTTTAATAACAGTGTATCTAATGCCAATCGATTTTGTAGCACCATTTTAGTTGTAGATTGTAGTTGGATATTAAGGTCTCTAAAGCCTTCTTTTGTGGCTCTCGCAAGCCTACTCATTTGTCCTATAAGTTTATAAATCATTTCCCTATTTCGATAAGTAGCTACCTGTGCAAATAGAGATTCTAACGCCCAACTGAATTTTACTCCATCCGAGGGTTCATGCCATGTATCTTCATCTTCCCCTTCTTCTAAACTTCTTTTTGCCCTACTAATTTGTAGGGTTTCCAACTTTCCCTTAAAAGGAGACTTTTTCCATATTGGACGCAGTGTGGAGAGGGAGTCCTAGAGTTATTTCTTTTACTTCCCCATCTATCGGTGGGTGTGTAGTCCAAGTTCCATTACTGGCTGCCCATACAAATTGTCCTGGACTTTGTATGGTACTATAGCTACAATCCACTGCGACTTGACTAGCCTGGCTATTTCTTTCCGAATTGTACTTAATTCCTCGGCAAGCACATCCTGCCCTAAGAGCTATCAATACCGGAAGTAAGTGCTCGATATCTTCATTATTACTGTCGCAAGTATATTTCTTCTCACAAGTCCACCAAGCTACCTTTGTTGACTCTTGTCTACCACTACTATCAACCCGGCTTACTGTATAAAACTGATCAGTTCCATTCTGCTTCCCCTGCCATTTAATACACCATGATGTATTCCCTCCATACTGGAATTTCTGCAATAAACTTACTGTCCAATCACTATCCCACCCTTTCATTCCTTTTGGCTCATTTTTCTCTTGACATTCCCAAACAATCTTTTCTCTAACTCCTTCTACTACACGTAGTTCGTCGTAATAACACTGTCCCACATTCTTAAATCTGCCTATCGTTATGAAATGATAGTTCTTCTTTTCACATTCAGACCTCGATGTTAGGGGGCTCAGTTTCCTATAGTATTGTGTACCATTTATCCTCTCTAAAACTTTCACTTCTTTACATTGAATTGTTTCATTTCCTTTTACTTGGGGCAGTGGGGAGGTTATTATACCCCACTCAAGCGGGTCCCCTGTTGCTTTTGGGATGGGCAAACAAGCAGTAATTCTATCAGTTCCTTTCATTATGGCAAAATCTTTAATCAATCCTACCAGTAAATTCTCTGATGGTTGCCTGTGTGGGATCTGTACCACTTGTGTCCATGGTACCTGTCCCTCTCTTTTTCTTCTAGATCCTTTTCCGTGGGCTACCAATATTCCTTTATCCAATTTCGGATATACCAATATTTCTCTTATCCCGTAATCTGTGCTATTTTCATGTGTTACCACGCACCGGTAATTTCCTTTGTTGACTTTAGTAACACTAAAGGTGTTCAGGTGGTAGCTCCTCTCAGCTGTTGGCCCAATTCTATGGTTTTACTTACGTATGCCTTCCCCTTCCATCCAGCCTTCAATCCTGTATTGTCCCTGGTTGTGTCTACGTATATTTCCTGGCTCTGTCCGGAGTCATTTATTTTTCCCCAGACCACCTGTAGAGAGCTAATTGTTATTGGTTTATCGTTGTGCATTCCACATTCCAAAGTAACATTTTCTCCTCTGAATATTTCCTCTTTCTTATATTTTTCTGGTATTTCTAGGAACTCAATTACAAGGTATTTACACAAAACAATTACTGTTATCGTTACTGTTGTTAAGAACCCCAACATTGTATGGTTATATGCGCCTCATCTGTAGTTTTGTATCTCCGATTGCTCGCACTGACCAAAATTCGGGAACCTTTTTCACCCGAGTATAATGAATCCAAGCATCCACCCCTTCTACCTTTAAAAGTAGTCAATAATACTTGATAAGGTCCAGCCCACCGTTCTCTCAGGGGTTCTTCATTCCGGTTTTTAATGTACACTTGGTCACCTGGCTGAATGTCGTGGACAGGATTTTCCAGTGCCAACGGTCGGTTCCACACCAGAACACTTTGAAGTTGAGCTAAAGTTTTACCAAGAGACAATATATAATTATAAACATCCTGGCTCCCTGTTATATGCATATTAGGATTTGGTTCTGGGGATTCATAAGGCTTTCCATACGTAATCTCATACGGGCTTACTGACATTCCACTCCTTGGCTTTATCCTTATTCTCAGTAAAGCTATAGGGAAAGCTTGTGGCCATTGTATTTTGGCTTCCTGGCAGATTTTACTGATCTGTCCCTTTAGAGTTTGGTTCATCCTTTCTACCTGTCCACTAGATTGGGGTCTCCATGCAGTATGTAAATTCCAAGAAATTCCTAATAGCTGACTTACGTCTTTAACCACAGATGAAACAAAGTGCGGCCCCCTATCCGAGGATATTCCTAATGGTACCCCAAACCTCGGAATGATTTCCCGCAGTAACCATTTTACTGTCTCTTTAGCTTGATTGGTGCGACAGGGAAGGGCTTTTGGCCATCTGAAAAAGGTGTCAACCCCTACTAACAAATACCTACATCCCCTAGTCCTAGGTAATTCTACAAAATCAACTTGCCAGTAATCTCCTGGTTCTATTCCTACTCTAACTCTTCCCATTTCAGCATGTTTTCTTGCTACTGGATTATTTTTCAGACAAATCTCACACTTTGACATTACTGATTTTGCCATTGTTAACATATGTGTAGAGATAATGCTACGTTTTAAAATGTTACCATTGCCTCTGCACCCCAGTGACACTCATTATGTCTTGTCTGAAGTATTTCTCGCATCACCAAGGGGGGTATTACTACCTGGCCCATAGCAGTTACATACTGTCCATCAGAGTTCTTTCGGGCCTTTAGGAGATGTGCTAATTTCTCATCCTCTGGTGAATATCTTGGTTCCTTGGGAAGATTAAGACAAGTGGGGCCTACCTTGAGTGGTACCAAAGCCATTACATTCCACACCTCCCGAGCAATTTGTCGAGCTGCTCGATCTGCCAGCCGATTCCCTTCTGATATTTTCAAGGTTCCTCCTTGATGAGCTTTACAGTGCATAATAGCCACTTGTTTTGGTTTTTGCACCGCATTTATCAAATTTAACACCTCCTCTTGATATCTTATATTGGCTCCTTGTGAGGACAACAGCCCTCTTTCTTTCCATAATGCTCCATGAACATGGACTACTCCAAAAGCATACTTTGAATCTGTCCAAATATTTACCATCTTTCCTTTACTCAGTTCCAGTGCTCGAGGTAGGGCTATCAGTTCCGCTCGCTGTGCTGATGTTCCAGGTGGTAAAGGTTTTGCTTCGATCACTGTCTTCAGGGTTGTTACTGCATACCCTGCATATCGTGTTCCATTCTCCACAAAACTACTACCATCAGTAAAAAGTTCCCAGTCATACCTTTCAAGGGGTACATCCTTCAAATCCTCGCGGCTGGCATGGGTATGTTCGATTATTTCCGCACAATTGTGTTCCGACGGTCCTTCTTCTGGAACAGTTCCTAGAAATACTGCTGAATTTAACAGGTTAGTTGTTTTCAAGGTTACGTCATCTTGTTCAGTTAGTATTGCCTGATATTTCATCATTCGGCTGGGTGATAACCAGTGGCCCCCCTTTTGTTCTAAAACAGTTGTTACCATATGTGGTACAAAAACTTCAATATGTTTTCCCATTTGAAGGCAAATAATTTTCTACTATCTTTATCAAGAGGTATGCAAAAGAAGGCATCCTTTAAATCTATCACAGTAAACCATTTATATATCTCTCTCACAGATGTTAACAATGTGTAAGGATTAGCCACTACCGGGTGAATGTCCTTTGTTATTTCATTTATTGCTCTAAGATCTTGTACCAATCTATACTCACCATTCGGCTTCCTTACTGGAAAAATTGGAGTATTGTATTCCAATTTACATTCTTCCAGAATCTGATGTTTGAGAAATTTGTCAATAATTTTCACTGTCCCCTGCCTAGCTTCTATCTTAAGTGGATATTGTTTGATTCGAACAGGTTTGGCTCCTTCCTTTAATTCCACCTTTACCGGTTGTGCCAGTTTCGACTTCCCTGGTATATCTGTTTCCCATACTGTTGGTATAACTGCATTTTCTACTTCTCTTGGAATATTAACAAAGGGTTTATCTTTGATCATTAGGATTTGTCCTACTTTGGACTCAGGTACCTTCATTATTAATTCTCCATCCTCAAAGGTTATTGTTGCATCTAATTTAGCTAATAGATCCCGTCCCAAGAGTGGAATCGGGCATTCTGGTACATACAAAAATTCATGGGTTAGTTCCTTACCCCCAAAACGCAAATCAAGGGGTTGTAAGAATGGCCGTTCCTCCTCCTTCCCTGTGGCTCCAATTATTGTAGTTGTCTTAGTTCCCAATCGTCCTTTTAAACTATTTAACACTGAATATGTTGCTCCTATTACAGTTACAGACTAATTAACACAGAGAAAGAAGCTCCTGTAACCAACAAAAACAAAAAATTCAAGCCTCTCTCTTCGTTTCCTGGCTTTATTTCAACTAGTGGACCTGCTAGGGTAGATGCCCCAGGTCCCCGTCATTTCTGACTGTTGTAAGTTTATCCTGCAGCCTAAGACAAATTCTTTCTGATATCAGGGGCCGATTGCCCTAGAAAGAGGCTAGCCAATTGCCTCTGTTTGTTTTCTGAAGCCAGGTCCAAATTTTCTGTCTTTTTTTTTTTTTTTCATTGCATTTCAAAGTTGGTCCAAAAATTCAAAAACTCCATAGGGTTTTCTTTTGGACCTTGTTGGAACAGATTCTCAATTCCCAATTTAACCAGATTTTGGTATTTACATAATTTCCGGGGTGGTAAGGGTCTCGGGGGGGGGGGGGGGGGGGGTCGGTCAGGGGAATGCAATGGTTGAAAGTTCCCTGAGCGGTCCCATTGGCAATCTGAGCTCACACAGGAACTCAGGTTGTTTCAAGAGTTAGCTGCTTCTCTGTTTCCATGACAACTCTCCCGGACCCATCATGGTCCCTCTGCCCCAGAGGGCTCACACCGCGATTTTGAGATCTCAGCCTCGGGTTGAGGCAGAACTATTAACATTCCTACATCCTCTTTCCCTGCTCATTCAACTTCAAACAGCTCTGTTAAATACTACATGCCACACAGCCTTTAACACCTTCAACAACCCTTTTAACACTTCCTTTATCTTCCGCCAGCCTGTACTTTTCTAATGCCAACACCAAAGGCTCAGTCAGGGGCCAACTTAATTCCATACCTTTTCCCTCCAAGATGCTGAAACAACATATCAGTATACAACATTTCATCCTATTTTCCTTCTCTCCTCAAAAACAACATTAATTGCAAGACACTGTTATAGTCGATTGATCCATAAAGCGGCCATTTAGTTTATATAGTGGCCACAATTGATTGCAATACTTAGTGGAAATCCTCTCGCTTTCCGCGCCCCCCCCCACTCCCCCTTCCGACAATATCCTTGCAATGTGCCAATATACACCCAAGGAGGCTTTCTTTGAAACGTCTTTGTTTTGGATATTACCCATTTCCTTGATTTCCCATTCCCTTTTATTTATTTATATTAATTACTGTCCCTTGTTTCAATTTCCACGCAAACCTTTTTATTGCAGGTTTTTACTATGTTTTCCTAGTCTTCTCAAATGTCCCAATTCTCTGGGATTAAACTCCACATACAAACTTCACTATTTCAGATTATTAATGAGCCCCGTTCCAATCGTAAATCCACAGGACTTCCGGAAAAACACCTGAAGCACTCAGCCTTCCGTCTTCTAGACAAACAATACCACCTTTTCCACAAAATTTACATTTCAACAAGGCCGAATTTCAAGCCGAATGCTAATTTTTCTCATGCACTTTGTTAGTAAGCCTACACAAAACAAGGAATCACTCCTGTGTATCCATCAAGACGGGGGTTTAAAAGGTATTGAGGCCTAAATAAATTCGCTCTCCCCCTTCTTACCAAGTTCCCAGGGCTCAGGCCCGAACCACCAAAGAAGTGGCTCTCCGTTCTACCGCTTTGATAATCAGTCAGCCCCCTTCCCCCGATACTTGGGAAACCGACCAAACACCACCGCAAATATACCGAAACTTTTAAACTGTTACTTAGATAATGCTCCCACCTTCCTCCTTGTCACACTCAAAACATTTAAGAACGAAATAGGATTGCAAGATGCACCGCCGGGCCCGTGTATTGGGCACCACCAATCAACATTTGGATAAAGCAGCACTTCTTTTCGGTCTGTCATGCACTTTGTTCATCTCCGGCCGCTCCCCTCGCGGAGAATACGGAACCGCGGATCAGAACTCCGCACTCGCTTCGCAGCGATGCTGCGTCTCACTCACAACACAATCACGCAATCACACAGAGAGGCCCCTTGCACTCTCGCTCACAAAATAACATTAATTGTAAGATAGTATTGTACTGTAAGGTTCCGTTTTCTGGCCAACTTTCTTGATCTTCTAGTTCATACTGTGGCCACCAAACATTACAGTAATCAACCAGTTTACCCTTTCGTAACTCCTGCCCGAAACACCCCTCCTTCCAGTGTGCTAGTAAACAGCCCAAAGGGGAGGATCGCGGTACCGAAGCATTACCGCCCAGAATACTTTTAAGTTTTTCCATTATCAGCTATAGCTTTTACCGAACCGAACCAGATGCTGAGCCTGCAGCAAAACCAGACCACTGATGCCGAACCTGCAGCGCTTTCGCGACTGTCTGACGGACGGCGCCTAGGCTTACCACGGGAATTCCCTAGCCCAACCGTGCGTGGCTTTCGCCGCGTCTGACCGGCAGGCTCCCAGACCAGATCGGTACCGATTACCAGAAAGCACCTTTTTCTTACCCTTTCAGAGGTACGTTGTGAGCAGCGGGGGTCGGTCGCGGCCGATGGCTCCCCGAGAAACTCCTCGGTGCCGGCTGGAGCGTGATCAGTTCGCGAGCCGCCTCAGCAGTGCCCGCAAGGTCCCACCTGGGTCGCCAAAATGTTAGCGTTCATGAAGACACATAATCCACAAAGTGATTATATGAAGGTGCTTTATTAGGCGCCGGAAGTTAGGGGCATGCCTGCCCAAATCTAACTTCGTCTGATTTGTTTTCTTAGTTCTCTTTTATCTCCTAAGATACTACATATGCATTAGGTTTCACAACTCATCTATGCATATTCATTTCCTAGCTCCACCTAGCCTCGCTTCGTATGCTAATTATCTTATCAGTCCTTCTGCGCTTGCGTATCACTCTCTGGTGGTCGTCCGGGTGGTCGTTGGGATGAAGTAAGATGTCTTCATCAGAGTTGAACTTTTTAACCTTTCCTTTTCACGCATGCTCTCTGAGCCCTTGGTCTCAGTCCAAACCGCAAGGTTGGTTTGACCCAGTTCCCAGAGTCCAAGAAGCCCCAGTTATCTAGATGTCTTGCAAATTGAGCATTCTTTTAATCCTCCTTACTCCTCATCATGAATTGGTGCATTCTCATGTTACCCTTGCACATATATTTTGTATCTTCCAAGCGCAGCCTCGGAACAGTACATCGCAAATGTAACATACTAAACAATATTGTATTATTTCTTCTTCTATTACTAACAGTTTGGTGATGAGACTCAGTAGGTCAGGTTAGTGGTTGGACTTGGTGATCTGGAAGGTCTTTTCTAATCCTATTGATTCTATGATTTGTGAGGATTAAATAGATTGTAGAGTGCCTTCACAATGAAAGTGTCGTGCAGATGGTTATTAATTGCCAGTTAAGGTGGTGATAACTTCTAGTATGCCTGGCTAGACTTGTATGCCTGACTGATGTTCTTTGACATAATGTATGATGTGAAAGCTATTCTACATATTTTCCATGTCTTCTTGTTTGTACAATTTGGAAGTTAGCTGAGAAGCAGAAAGGAACAATAATAATATCCAGGCAAGAAGGATATATGCACGGAATTAATAGATACTATGATCTTTTTAGGTAAGAAAATACTGCTTAGCAGAGCTGTTAACATTTTTTATAGCAAGACCATTTCTACCTACTGCTCGCTTTATTTTCAGAACACTGTATAAAATTCCTTTTTCATCTTTCCTTCTCATCCATAATCTCTGCTAAATCTCATGCCTCCTGCTGTTGGTTCTGGAACATAGAAAGAAAATCTCTGTCAAACCATGCCAAAGGTCTAGCTCAGACTGCTGAAAGGTTTCCATGCCAAAGATGATAAGCCAAGTAATTTCACTGTGTTTCCACAAATACCTTAGTCCATTCAGCATAGACCAAGTAGGCAGCTGGCTCCAGGCATCTCCCAGGCAGTGGGAGCAGCAAGCCTTGCAGCATCTGGATCATCTAGAACTAGTATCCTTCAATCAACTACTTCAGTGTTTTATGTTATTATACATGAAGTGGGTGATCAGTGCATATAAATGTGTACTCTGAGTAGCAAAACTGTAACAATAATTATTGCTTTCATAGATCTGTGATTTCTGTAATTGGTTATTTCATCTGAAATATAAGAAGCCCTAAACTGTAGAAAGTCTGTGCCTACTTGGGAGGCAGGCACTGGGAGAGGAGGAAGGATGTTGTAGCTGTTGAACTATATTCCTTCCTTCCATCCTACCCACTGCTACTGTAGCACATTAAGAAAAAAAAATAAAATTATATAGGAAAAAAATCTGATGGGTTTGGATGGATTTTTCACAACTGACAACAGAAATTTGGCAGTTGACAGCATGCAGGCATTTTTAATTGATCTCCAAGCACCAGGTGCACAGCCTCCAGTTGACAAGTTGAATGGTTGCCAAGAACTACAGCTGGAAGGTACCTGCAGTTACAGTGCTGCAAGTGCAGAACCAGATGGGGACATGTGCTTTTTGGAAGTGAGTGTCTCCAAGCCCACTCATCATATACAGCTAGCCACTACAGGCAGTTTCTGGGTGGTATCTCACTTTTTGGAAGTCAGCCTACTGCCAATTTCACTCTTTTCTTCTTGGCGTTGGTGTCTTGATTGCCTGTTGCCTGTCAAATTCAATCAGGAGATGAGTGAGACTCGCCCTTTTTAAGACTCAGGTTCTTGACAAAATGGGACACTTCTGAGAAAAAAAATGTCATCCATCCATATTTTGCTATCATTTGACTTTTCCAGAAAGCCCCAAGGCATCTCTGTTTATCACCTGCAAAATCCTAATTACAGGGCTTTTAATACTCGCTGACTATCCTAACAGTGTACACGTTCACCAAACGTTTAATTAGAATTGTTACGTGCAAATCCTTTGTTCATAAAAGAATCCTAATGATCCTTAGCCAATTGAAAAGAAAAACAAACAAAAACTATTGTGTATGGCAACGTAACTGAAGTCCCTTGTAGAAATGCAACAGAAAAGGTCCATGTAGGTTTTATTATGGTATATGAATTTTAGCATATAATATTGTTTTACCATCAAATTTTAACTTGAGAAACGGTTAATAAAATTCGGTTTTGTAGAGTGTTAATTCTGGATGCTGCCAAGCTTTGAAAGCAGTTATATGAAGTGCAAGTTTAGATTTTTCCATTCTACTCACCTCAAAACACATCCAAAAACGTTTTAGACCCCACAGTCAGTGTCTGTGCATTTTACTATCATTATTACCTTGCTTGTATTTGCTGTGTTAAAGTGCCTGACATGACTCTTGGACTTTTGGGGTTGGATGAGGAAACTCCTTGACTTTCATGAAATAACTTTGCGATGCTATTTCAACACAAAGTGATGCTATGCAGGGATTCAATAAGCAGATCCAGGCTGGTATTATTCAGCATTTTTGTGATTTGAACCAAGTGTGTCAGTTTACTTGCGCTTCTATTTCATTTTATATAGCTGTATCTTTTTAATTGTCATAGTGGTCTAGTACATTATGTAAAGTTGGCAGATGAAGACATTAATAACTGATAATCCATTATTCAGATTATGTTTAGGTTGGGGTTTAATTTTCAAACATGAAGGGTTTAATCCATTTTGGAAGAGAAATATGTCTATCTGTGAATATGTATGTATGTCTATGTGCATATGACTGTAAGTGTGGATACAGATACAGGTGTCTCAATACTTTGTCTTGATGTTAAGTCTTTTGTTCCTACTATGACAATGTGAAATACTTGTACACTTCTCTATGCCTAGTTAGTGTGGGTCCACCATCAATTTAGCTCCCGCTAACATGATGCCCCACAGAAATGTTCCATAGAGAGGTCTCTTCTAAGACAGTAAACCTACAAAGCAATGTCTCCCACTAACTCACAGATGCAAAAGGAGGAAACAAAAAGAAATCTACACCAGGTAGAGGCAGGGTTATCAAGGGCAGGCTGCTTTTCTCACGTACCTCTCATGGGGACCCCAACTTCCACTTGCAGCCCAGATGGGAAGACAGTAAAGTCCATGGATTCCTGCTGAACTTCTTGCTCACCCAGTGACAGCTCTCTCCTTTGGTTAGTGTTGGTTTTCCTTGGGATTCACAGCTTCCAAAACAGGCAGGTGTTTGGAAGGACTGGATTGTGAAGGAGGCTGAGATACAGACTTAGTGTTGAATTCAAAAAGGACTAGTTTGGGCCTAGTACTTTTTATTTTTCCATCTAGAAAGTAAGGCTGTATCCCTCTCTAGCTTTCGCTCTTTTTTGGTGCTTATTTTAAGGAGATTTATAAATTCTTACAAAATTATGTGCCCTTTTTTTTTTTAATTTTATTTTTATTTTTTATTTGAGGAACATGCAGCTGCCTCCCTGCATAAGTAGAGTTGTATGACTCAGAAGAAGTCCCTGAAGTCCCAGTTCAGGACTTTGCTGTTCCATGACTGCATTACATCTCACTGCCTTCACCTCCAGGGACCTTTCAAACACATGGCTAATGGCCCCAGAATCTTCCACACTTTCTACAGGGCAAGGTCCATGGCAAACCTTGGGATGAAAGGAAACATGCAACCTGTTACCTCCAATATCTTTTTGGAGGGGGGCTGTGCAGTCCTTGGCAGTTCCCTGCTGTAGTCCTGCAAGGTGCTAAGCACCTTTTGATTCTCTTGAGGCTGGTAGATGCTGAGAGCACTCGGGAGCACTGAGACATGGATGGCATCAAGTCAGATCCACTTCATGAAGCCTACGGAAAGGAGGCCAACCCATCACAGGCTCTGTTCACATAATCCCAGCTTTGATTGCTGCAGATGCAGACCTGAATGAGGCTTTTTTCACTTTGAATTTCTTTCCAGTTTTCAATTTAAATTGAACAATCAGCACTTCAGGAGAAGCTCCAAGTTTCTCATGCCTTTGACATTGGCACAATAAGCTGGCTTAGGCTCCGAGTCCTGCAAAGGGTCCCATAGGAAATTCCAGTCTGGTGCACAGCCAAAGGAGGTAAGGACTGCCAGTCTGTGGACATAATTTTTGCACAGCAGGAGTCAAAATACAACTGTTTAGAAATAAAGCAGTGAAGTCATTACCAGGAACTGTGATAATCATACTCACTCTGGTGGTTTGCATCTAAGCATTTAAATTTGGATGAAATTAGTGGGGACCCTACCATGTTGTTGGTGATGTTTTAAAATGCTACCTTCATCTGCAGTCCTTGCCTGAGCCTGGTTCCTGTAGCATTAGGATTTGCACAAAGATAATACGGTGTTTAAATACTGGGTTTACATCGCTTGTCAGTCGAAATCATAACCCCTGTCAGTCCCTCTTTGTACTGATCTGTGCCCCCAGAGTTAATTGCAGAACACCCCATCAGGGGCTCACTGGCACAGAATAAGAGTGACAAAATGATCTCTGGCTGCCGCCAGACCATGGCATGTTCAAAAACCTTCCCATTTTCCAATATATCTTCCAGTTCCTAGTGCTTGTGACTGTGTGGGATGGGATATGAGTGGTGGCAATGTGTTTTTTTGTTTTGATTTGTTTTCCTCCTAGTTGTTTTCTTCTGGACTATTGAGATGAATCAGGTTGCTGAGCATACCCCTGGGAAGTCCTGAATTTGCCCATGGAAGGGCATGCAGAGAGGTAGAGCTGTGGCTGGGGAGCATACAGGACTCTTTGGGCAGGCACAAAGGAGTGATGGGGATGCACCATCTTCCCCTTTGGGCAGCAGCTGTGTCTTGAAGGGGTGCAGCGAGTGCCTGAGCCACTGCCAGGGAAATATGAAGGCCAAAGTGGGAAGTGAAGACACTTTCCAACAACAGTGGGTATCTAACAGCATTCATTCATTCAGCCAGTGGCCTGGAACTTCCTCCAAATTCTCTACAGGCTCAAAATATGCCATTATCCTAAACAAAGCTGATCTGCAACCACTCTGAGCTCAGCTCCAATGAGCAGCTCACTCTGTTTTCCATAGCAGGGAATATGTGTCCCTTGTTTCTAATATGTGTATATACATAGCATAGACATCTGTCAACTGTGTATTCATTATCTCACTGTGTCACATCTGTCAGGCAGATTCAATTAAGTGAACATCCTTCCAGCTCCAGTGAGACTTTCTGTGCATGTGAAATGCATCAAACCTCAAATAAAGCAGGGCTTGGCAATCAGGAAATTGAGTAAAATGAACTAAGGGGAAAGTGGGTAGGTAAACAGTGTTTGCGGATATTTCCAGGTTTGCTGCCCTAAAGAGTGCAGCTCCATGTTCTTGGAAGTGCTTGCAAATATCGAGTTTTATATGTTAGGCAAAGAGAGGATGATGGGGACTAGGGGGACAGTTGGAAACATTTCACTACTTATTATCTGTGATTTCCTTCTTTGGGTAATTCTTTCAAGAAATGAAGTTTAATCTCAGAAGTTTCCTCTTTTAATCATTAAATGCTCTCTGTCTTTTTGAAACCTGGAAGTGCAAGGCATGGTTTTGCATGCACATGTGTGTTTGTTTTTACAGTTCATAGTTCAGTGCTCTGACAAACCATCATTAATGTACAAGGTCATGCTCAGTCTCCAGAAGCCTTTTGCAGATGTCATGACAGAGCAAACAACCTTTGCTACCTCACAAGAAAATATACTGCAGGAAGAAGGCCCTCTTCCTTTGAGTCACATTTGAAAACATGGCACTAGCCAGTTTAGCATCTGCATGAGCCATAATCACCCGAGGACCGCCCAGTGAGTATGATGGAGACATGTCATCATGCACATGGGCAGCAGTGCAGCTGTGGTGGGCTCTCAGCAACTTCAGCAAGCTCCTTCTGCCTGAGGTGGCCCTTGTGCAGGTCAGCACAGTTTGTGACTCCTCTAGCTTGTCACAGGTAGGTCCTGTCATGCCTTGACTTCTTACCAAGTTAATTTCTTCCTTGAACTCTGAAAAGAAGGAAATGCAGCCCTGAATGTTTGAGGAAGCAGAAGAACTTGCAGGAGCTGAAAGCTCAACTCCCTGGTGGATTTTACCCGATTTGAATATGTGCTTCTGTTCAATGTTATCGCTTTGGACCTTGAATCCTAGCAGTAAAGCAATTCATGGCAACAATCCCTGATAAGGCATGACCCAGACCTGTAGAGAATAGGAAAGCAGACACCAGACTGTTTATATTCAGAGCTTCTGGAGGGCAATTTCATTCTTCATTGTGTTATGTCGTAGACTAATTTAACTCTGCTGAATTTCAACAGTTTGCATAAGTGCAAAAATAATATAATGGGAAGGATTGGTCCTAATCTGATTTGTATTCATACTGATTTAAGTACCTTCCTTGACTTGGTTTCTATATGACAAGATAAAGGTGCCACATTTAATTAATTTTTACATTAAATTGATTTGAAATGCCAATGGTGGAGATTTTGTGTTGAATAGTCTAACTCAAATACGGACATTCTGAAGATTTGTAAAATTAGGCTTAAAATCTAGAATTGCCAGAAATTTCTGAGTTCAGGAAAAACTACTTTTTGACAGCTCATTATAATACAATCATAATGTCCTTCCTGGACTGGATAATAATTCAGATGTTGGCACAGAAACTTAATTAAACAGATTTTCCTGGTGGATCGGTCTTGGAAAAGTTGCAAATATCCCGCAGAGACATGTCTTCTGAGGAAAATTTTTGTCTGGCACGTTCTTACCAAGAAAATTCTCCAGGGTTGGGGACTGAGAGGCAGAGGGGTCCCCTGGCAATGTACAGTGCTATGACAGCAACCCAGCCAATGTAGCATGTTGTGAACTGACTTGGATCCCTTTTTTCAATCTTTAGTCTTCTTGTATTGGATGTAGTATTTCTTGATGTTAGTTTTAAAGTTCTGGCAGCTGGATTCATGTTGTTACAAGAAAATCACAATCACAGATGAAGTAAAATCCTAATTTTATTTTTAATTTTTTAATTTTATTTAATTTTCTTAAAAAAAAAATCATTACTTGAACCAGAAGACTGCACTATTTTCACTGATTTTATCATTTCCAAATATTCCCACTTTCCAGAACTCTATGCAGTTTTATGCCAGACAAAGTCTTGATGACTCTGGAAAGATAATTAAGAGGGTTTAGCAGCACTTCTGATTTTATCTTGCCCAAATCACCGTGGGCAGAGTTCTTGCCCCTGCCCTTACCCCTTCACAAATTACCATGGCACAAAGATATTTTCACTGAAATGTCCCAATGACAAAAAGTCCAGAAACATCAAACATCCAAAAGGAAACAAAACAGTAGAACAAGCCTGTCCATTGCCCATGGCCTACTCTTCCCTGTCTTTGCTTGCTACAAGGCTCTTCTAAAAGCCCATGGAGACCTTTAGAAATAACACAATGTCCCTCAGTGGCTCCGTGTATACCAGGACAAGAAGGTGACCCATCTTCAGCTGTGATTTTTAAGTATGCAATATATCATTAGGTAATTTCAGAAGACATTTAACAGGCTCTTGAAATCAGTTTAAGTGGCTGCAACACTTTGAGCTATCAAAGGTGTTTTGATGTCTCTGCTTCTTGTTTGTCTTGATGAGGTTCAAAGGCTTAAAATATGAAACCCAAATGTTTGTTTGTTGTAGGAAAATGCATGTGTTGTACATACACTCGTGCTTTTATGTTTGCAGCTGCAGCCCTATGAAAGTTGCTGTTTCGTGAAATTTGCCATTCATGGTTGTGGCATTAGATTACACATTTCCTTTCTGAAGGGTTAATTAATGTCATCCAAATTTTGAACAGTTAATTTATAGGTAGTCTTAAGACAGCTGCAACATTTATAACCAAGGAAACACTTCTTACTTGAATAAATGGACCTTACACTCTTTTATGTTTTACCAAGTTAACTTGGGAAAAGGAGATGTTTAAGACTCACATACTGTTCTCTTGAATGGAGTTCATCCATCCTACTTAAAACAGGGGGATTATGCTTAACTTGCCAAAATGTGAGATTAAATTCAATGGTACAGGAGGAGATAAGAGAGCCAGTCAACCTCATATTGTTTTTGGCAGAGCTCTTCTCTGATGCTCTTGCAGTAGTCATGGGTAGAAAGGGATCGCGCTATCAGAGCAGGCAAGGAGCACTGACAGCCTTTGTGGGCACCCATAGTGTCTGGGTTTTGCACTTGGATCTCTGTAGCCCCTTCAGTCTAAGGAAGCGGACCCTAAACAGAGACTTCATCTAAGCATCAGTCTTTTTTTTTTTTTTTTTTTTTTTCTCTCCATGATTTTAAACCTACCTTTTAGGAGAGAGTTTCCACAGTCCATTTCCTTTGGCAGATAATCTGGTTTGGTAAAACAGCTGCAGCTGCATCATTGCAGGCCAAAGGAAAGGTTAACAGAAATGTGCATTTATTTAATATTTAGATAGACTTAAAGTTTAAAAAGGTATATAAATTTAATTAATTCTGCTTGCGTATAGCCTGACATCAGATTCTTCTCTGTATTTCAACACTCTTCTTTGACAACAGTGAAATACCTTCTCCTCCTCTGTTTTAGCAGACCCCAGTATTTTTTATTTTTTTTTTCTGTCAATATTACCATGGAATAAACAGGAAACCTGGAAGTAACCCAGCTGTAGAATGGCCTTCCTTCCAGCAGGTAGCTTCAGTACCATTTTTTTCTAGGCTTGCAGCTGAGAAGATGTGCCCAGTAACTTATTCCTTTCCTTAGCTGTCCTGGCAGGAATGAGTTGCTGTAACCCAATGAAAAAAAAAAAAACAAAAAAAACCACCACCACCACCAACTACAACAAACTAATTTTCCTTAGCTTAGCTAGATGTCCATTTGGAGTTTTCATCAAGATTCTCTCCTTTGACTAACAAGAAAGGCGGTTTCAAAATTGATCCAAGGCATCCTAGAAGAGATGGAAAGATTTGCTATAAAAATTTCTCTCTCTCTAGTGAAAACCAGCTGTCTGACTATCTTAGTCTAGAGGTTTCACTTTGTATCAGGCTAGCACTAGGCAGGACGAATGTTTGGTCTGCTCAGGGGACAGCATCTTAGGGAACTAGAGATGTGATCCTATTTGATTCCTTCGGTCCTCCAGCGTAGCCCAGAGGTTGTGGTTATTGTGTGAGATCTGTCCTAGCTGAAACTGAAGGAGCTGATATCATTAGTGAAAAAGTAAACATTACATCAAGAATAATAGAACAAGGGAATTTTTATGATTTTCAGTTCAGTTTTCTCTTGGACTTAACACCACTATCTTCATGAGTGCAATAAAAACAGAAATTTATATAAACTCATCAGCACTGTCATCACAAAAATCCTGGTAGCTCAGTGCTGTTAGCCTTGCTCTCTCCTTATGTAAAAAAGGGTTTTAGTGTTCAATTATTACAGCTATATTTTCCATCTGATACTGTTCAACAATGCTTGTACTTTCAAAAACAGACTATTAGAAATGAGAAATGCATAGGGCAAGATTTTATTCTTCTCCAGAATTTTTTTTCACTGTACTATGACAACAATTTCAGGCATTATTGGTGCATTAAAATGCTACTTTAATACAGTGTAAGGACTGGATTTCCTGAGTTGGATACCTGCAAGAAAGTAGGCAATTTAAGGCTAAGAAAAATACTGAAAATAAGCGGTGACAATAGCTGATAGGCTGCTTCACAAAACCCTGGAGTTCTATGCACTTCATCCTGAAGTGCATAGGCCTTAGCAGTGAAGACACAAAAATAAGTAGTTCAGTCAAATGAACAGACTTACACATGATGACACAGAACTATGAGAGAGGAAAACAGGGATGGAATTAAAATAATAATAATAAAAAAAGGCATGTATAGCACTTATTCAGCCCTCATCTCTCTGGCAGCTAAATGTTACTCTCACCACATGCTTTCATGATGGAGGTTTGGGTCCAGGCCACCTCAGAGGTGAAGGGACCTAGTTTCTTTCTGCAGCTCACTTTTTGGATCTCAACATTTGGTTTCAGCTCAAACTTTTTCTCCTAGTAGAGGACACTATAGAGACTAGTAGTTGTATGGCAGTTGTGAAGGTCCTGAGAAAGATTTGGGTTTTCTTTCCTGGTTGGTAGTTGATCAGGTGAAGGAAGAAAAAAAAAAAAAAGGACTTGTTTCACTCTCAGAGACACAAATTTTAAGACAAACCATTATCAGAGAAATTACTTTGTGAATAATTTACTTAAGCAGTAGGAGAGCTACGGACATGCGTGGCACTATTGAAGTAGGAGGAGTGTTAACAGTGAAAGAGGGGAAATCTTGAGAGTTATGGCATACTAGAAGAGACTAGGGATTTTTAAGTGTAGATCAGCAGGAGATCAGGTGTGCCGTGGTATTACGAGTAGTTGTGTGATGCTTTGAAGGTCTGCATTTGGTTCCCTGATATGTTGCTTATTTCTTCTGTGTGGCAGAAAAATACTTAATCTCTCTATATGCTGGTCTCCCTTTTGTAAAAGGGGGATAGTTTATTCAGCTCTCTACAATGTGAGAATTTGGACCACTAAAGGCTGTGAGCTATGTGCACTGGAATGCCTTGGGTAGATTTTTTTCTTCTTTTTCTTTTTTTAATCCAAAGTACATGCAGAGGTAGTCAGATGAGCTGCTAAGTCTTTGAAAGGAAGCGTATGCTCATTTTATGTATGTCTTTTTTTCAGAATATGGTGAATTAATGCTTTGTTTTGCATTTCTGTTTATACTGTGGCATATGCTTTACTGATTATGGAAAACAGATCCTGCAAAATTCATTACCTAACCAATAAAGGATATTTGAAACAAAGGCAAGAAAACTGGGAAGAAGGGATTGATACCAGGTTAGTTTAAAATTTATCTGTCTCACTACATGTGTGTTAAATGAATCGGGAAATTCAGAGAAAAAATCATAACCTACTTACTAGTAAATCCACTTCCAAAGGCTGAGATAAGGCTTTTAGTCTGGACTCTTGAAAATCATCGTTGTTGGGTAGTAGAGCTGCTTAAACACTGGAGATGCTTCTAGGCAAAGCTGACTGAGCAGGTCCTTTACCAGCTAGACTATCCTCATCAGTTCTTCAGTGAGAAAGCTAAGGTTTTACCTGGATATGTACACCACCACATCAATATATAGTTTGTAGCTATTCTGAAATAACAATATTTTGGTCATCTGTGTGAACTGTTCTTACATTTGTCAAGGTTTTGAACCACGTGGAATTTTTTGGTGCCGATTTTTTTTGCTTATGAAAAAGGTAGTGCTTTCTTGATGTCAGTGGCAGGGAGGAGAGGGAGAAATTTTTGAGAGCAGGTCAGGAAAGTAAGAAGATGTTTTTTCTAAGACCAGCTCGCTAAAAAATTACAGTGTCTATAGGTCATTATGGCATAGCTGGAGGTGTACAAAGGCAGTACAACATGTCCTGAGAGCAGTAGCTCCCATCTACAGACATCAGCAAATTGAACGCTTGCCTCCTTTTTAAAGAGAGATTAAACCTTTCTTCTCTTTCCTTCCTAAACAACGGGTTTAGCCTATTATCATCATGCAAGCAATTATTCTTTTTCTTAATGAATTTGTATTCAGTGTCTTTTAAAATAAGCTAACGCAAGCCTTGTGTCCTCTTTGCATTCTTCTGGGTCAACTTAGAAAGGTCGGCCTCTAGAAATTAGTGTAGCCCTTGGGGACAAAGTGTGTTATGAACACTTAATCACTACAAACAACCCCATTGAAACCTTCTTGCAGCAAGATGTCTGTTGTTCATTAGAAATAAATGCAACTCTGCCCACTGAAAAAAAAATTCCTCCTCCTTTGTCAAGGCTGTATCCTGGCATAATTAAGCACAAGCAAATTAGAAGTAAACTACCTTTCTCAAATCATCCCTCATTAATTTGATCCAAAAAACTGAACTTACATGTCAGTGACAATAACTAGATACATGGGTGGATTAACAAGACTGTCAGTGGAGTCCAGACAATCTGTCCCACCCACTTCTGACATCAGCAAGAGACCACCAGTGCAAGCCAGAGGACTTTGGGCTGTGGGTTACAGTTCCGATGACTCCCCAGCATATTGCAGGGCTGCAGCAGGTAGAGCAATGAGGCAGGGGAATGGCCTGATCTCTCTGCTTCTTCCCCGAGTTGTGGCATGCCCAGAGGGCACTGGGCCAGGGCAGGCAGTCATTAGGCAGGTTTTTGGTGCTGCTCTATCCCACCTTCACAGCACTAATTCGGAACTTATTGTTCTTGACACTTGGTCACTGAAAGGACCAGTGGGATCAACAGTAATGGCATTTCAGAGCCACTTTAATTAAAAATAAAAATGATGTTTGGCAGGAGATGTGAATGACTTGTGTTCACCACAGCCCAAATTTTAAAGGTATTTAGGTACTTAAAGACACAGGTAGGTCCTTAACAGATTCTTCCAAAGTAGCTATATGCTCAACTCCAATTATCTTTAATGAGACTTACGTGCCTCCTTATTTCAAAGAACCCTAATAGGAACATATATGAGGCTTTAAGCACAGGAGAGTCTTTACAAATTTGGTACGATGTCACTACTGAACACGAGGCCTCATTATTTAAGCATTACAAAACTGATTTGACATTAAAATGATCTGTAGATTGTGTGAATGCCTTTGAACATTTAGTGGACTTACAGCATTCACGTTGACTAACCAATCTGGGAAAAAAAAAAAAAGAGTATTTTCTAGTTAATCTGAAGGTTAATTATGTGTCACAGTTATGGGCTAGAGTTATGCAACTATGCAAGTGTGAGGGATGAGGAAAGCAAATGCATATTGTAACATTTAAAAGAAAACACCAGAGTTCGCTTTGAGAACATTGCAGAGTCCCCCTGCTCTAATGCTACTGTCAGAGGAGAGGTGGACCTCAGATTTGAAGAATCTCCCAATGGCCTGAAGTTAACACTGAGTGATGTGGCCCAACACATGGGTCATAGGCCTTGGCACCAGGAGAATCAGGGTTCTGCCTTAGCACCTGACCTGGCACAAGACCACAGGTACCCAAATCCTCTTCTCCAGTCCAACATCTCCTCTCCTGGTAGGTATTTTGAGAACTCCTAGTACAACAAGCTAGCAAAGAGTCAACTTAGCATGGCCAGCTGTGCGCAAAAAATGTATGTTCTTAGCTGCGTATGGGTAGTAAGCATGAATGTGTAGTCAGTGGGAATAGACTTGTCAGCAGCCAAAGTGGGCAGAAAGGTCTGGATATCCCCATGAAAAGGGACTGTGAGAAGTTTGCTTGTGCTTACTCATATTTGTGGTTCATTCAACATTCACACTGACACTCACACACACACAGGTACTCACATCCTCTTCTCTCTTTGGGGAGCTGTCTTGCATATGGTATTTCTGCTGCCACAGGGAATAGAACAAATATTGGACTGTAAATACAAATTCAAATGCTAGACAGAAAGCTGTGCTGATAACGATGCCAGTAAACTCTATGGCTTCTTAAAAGCATAAGTGTTTTTTTCAAATCATAAGTGATAAGCAGTTATGGAAGTGGGGAGGTAAGGTAGTTAAAAGGAAACTGTACTGAAAGAAGATTAAAGTGTGAGCATGCATAGGAAATGCTTTGCATTTGTTTGGGTTTAATTCTTTCAGAAGAAAGAGATGGTGAAAGGGAAAGTACTGAAATCTTAAACCAAGGCAAACTCATCGACATTCATCTGAATAATAACACAAATAGTTACAGACAGCATGTTGATAGAGAGAATGAATGAGATGATAATCATGATGGTAATGATTTATTCAATGAATTATGTTGTTCTGATGTGACTCTGAAATCACCTCCAAGGTTTTTGACTTTAAAAATTGTTTTTCCTCAAAACAGAGAGAAGGGACTGAAATATTTTATCACTGTACCTAATTATTTAGTTGCAATAGGTTGCCAAGGATGTAAGATGTGCCCCCGAAAGGATGGTACAATCTGTGACAGTTAGTGAAAAGCACAGAAAGTTAATGAAAAGCACTGTATGTGTCTATATTGAATATGATTTTTGGGGGACAAATAAGTTATTCATTTTTTTAAAAGTGTACTTTCAGGCTACCTGAAAGAATTTTTGCAGAAGCCAATGAATAGTATTATCTAATAAGGGGTGGAAAAAAACAAAAGAAGTGTGGATCTTTTTAAATCAAAGAATTTCAATGCTGTGTTTCAAAATGACATTCTTCTTTAAAGCTAATTTTGCACTTTAAAAGTGGTGATAGACTTCCCCCATTATTGAAACACTTCTTTTTTTTTGTATAAAACAAAATGCGAATAATATTAATATATATTTTGGCTTTTTTGTTGTTTATTTTGACAAAAGCACAGAATTCAGGGCTGTATGTGCCCTGTACATGTATATGCAATAGCTGAATTAAACTAAAATAATAAAGGAAGCAGTTTTGAAAAGGAAGATAGCAAGAGTAGAAGCTTGTGATGGTTGAGCTGATGCCTTTTGTGTTTTGATTCTTTTTTGACATTTACTGTAGACCAAACCTAGCAATTAGCTATTCCTGGTTTGCTCTGTCTGTTATCTCACAGGGACTGCCAATATATCCTTTTGAAATATTATAATGCAGAAAATCATTTTCTAGTTTTTCAGCTTGCTTTTTGTTTTCATGTAATTGGCATTTACAAGAAGGGCAAAACATTTCCATAACAACAGTCCAGTGCATCTTTTTAATTCCAAGCAACGGGGTAGATCTCTTTCCATTTCCAAAACAACTTTGCAACAAATCATTAAAGAAAGATTGTTTATACATACACAAACACATATATGCTATAATTAGTAGTTTTACGTATAGTTAAAAAATGAGAATCTCAACATTTGAAAGCAAGTAAAGCATTAGAAATGAAGTAATCTTCAGACAATATTGCTTCAATGTTCTGTGAGTGCAGGTAGTGTCATAGGTCACTGATCTGGTATGCTCTCATTATTGAGAGGCCAGTCCAAAACCTAGCCCTACATGTGTGATAGTTTCAAGTATATAAAGATAGGCATTTCCAGGTTCACAGGACAGTAGCATAATTCCTAAAGACAGTAATCTCTTCTGCTTGGCATGTTGGAGTAATAAACTGTGTAGGTAAGAGATCTATGATATCTAAAATTAGAGTTGACCCCATGATCATCTATCTATATGCCAAAGAAGGGGGAAGGCAATGACTCTTGAAATCTAGAGACTTAATTTTTTATAATATTGCTGCTCTGACTATCCCTACCACTCATTCAGACAGGAAGCAAAACCACCATCCTTCTCCTGTGAGAGCAGAAAGTTAACTTCTTTTGCGCTGGGGTGAATGATCCTCATAACCTTTGTCAATGCTGGGATTTGATGTAGCCCTTATGGAATGAAGTCCTTATGGAAGTTTCTGGCTATATTCCAGCATTGTAGGCAACTATATCTAGCAATTTCCTCTAGAAAATGATTAAATTTCATCTGAAAAATCTGTCTCCTGGGTTCTGCTGGAAACTAGTTACACAGTTCAAACACGCCGATGGTTATAAATCTCTTGTTTTTCCAGATTCTGTTTACTCATTGCCATTTTGTGTCCTTTTGCTCTCATTCCAATACCATCTTTTAGCTTAAAAGCTCTTCTGGTGCAGAATTATGTACCGCTTTCCTCCAGTGTGATTACTGAAAGTAATCTTATTCCCTCACAGCTGTGCCCCTGACAGTCTTCAAATGCTTAAAATCAGGTGTGATTTTCTATATAAAGCACAACCAATAGTCAATGTAATAAATGACAAGAAAAAAAATGTTGGACAGTTCAGTGGAAGAAAAGATATATGGTGCCATTATGACCTAGTTGATTAGTTCTTCAGTTCTTGGCAAAAAGATTTCAAAGTTGGCCAGACTTCTAAGTGGATTCATCCTTTCCATCCTCTCTTTCCTTTACCCTCTCTCCCCAGGTGCAGTGTGTGTCATGGAGTAAGACTGCATTTTGGTAGCATCAGTTAATCACTGAGGGTGCGCTTACATTAATGTTTTGTTTGGACCAGAGTGCAGTTTTGAACTGAACCTCCTGGTTACCCACACTTGCTGTGATTTGTTTTGTGCAGTGGTGTGGTCTCAGAGCTCATGAACTGTGTTGTTTTAAGAGGAAATTAACCTGGAAGACGTGCTGGAGTGCAGCACTTCAGCTGCAAATGACCATCCACACTAGGAGGCCAGACTAGAGTTAGTCTGAAAATAATAACAAACACATTACAGTCTGGAAATTAGGTCCTCAGCACCAAGTGTTCCACCCTACAGGCCTGCCTCCAGTGGTTCACATGGCTTGCTATTGCAGATGCGAATCTTTCCTTTGTCTTTACGGTTATCTTTGCATCCACATGTATCACTTTTAATCTTACATGGAGTGTTTATCCTACGTTTAGGAAAACAGACATAGCTACTCAGGGAAGAGCAGAGTGACTGCTGCTCCTGTGTATGAATGTGATCACACAGAAGCACATCGCTAGTAGTCAAGATTAGGAGACAACAATACATTCACCTCTTTCAAACGGATTCCTATGGGTGCTATCCCTTAGTTACCCACTGACTTATAAATACCCATTTGGGTATAAAAATGACTATTGTATTAGTAAAGCCTATGCTGAGATAGGCAGATTGATATTTAAAGGCTTGAGATAATATGGCAGGTTTAGACCCTGAATTTCCATACATTGAGTTTTCTTTCCTTAGTGCTATAAGCCTAAAGATTTCTGCATTTCAATCTTGCTTATTAGCCCCCAAAATGTCCTTTTAAAACAGAAAGAATACCATGCAAAATCGTTATCTGCTTTTACTAAGGTACATTTACCAGATCTTGGAGTAGGAATTAGTAACCTTTTTGATGGTTGCAAATCTCATTCAAGGTAAACTGTGGTTGCAGTTCCTATATTTGGAGATGTGCAAAACAGGGCTAGTCTGATGGTGGTACTCAGGACATGATCATGAGATTTAGTTGGACGTCACCAAGGTGATGGTTTAAGCTATTGCTTTAAAATCACTGTACTTGAGGTCCTCTGACTTGAAGGAAGGACTACATTTTGAAGGAATATTTGAAAGACAGAATAACTGTATTTGCAGCTCCTGAATTAGTTTAATGGAAGCAGTGTCCTGTGCTTCTAGTTGAGGAAACACTTCTTTACTATGTAGATGATTGAGCACTGGCACAGGTTGCCCAGAAGATGGTGCAGTCTCCCTCCTTGAAGATCTTCAGAAACTAGATATGGTCCTGGACAAGCAGTTCTAGGAGGTCTTCCTTGTGGACCTCCAGAAATCCCTTCCAACCTCAATCATTCTGTCATCTTGTGATTTCTGAGACAGATTTTAAAGGCAGGTTTGAAATCTCTGTGCATGGGTAGGAGTTGGAGTTACTGTAGCAGTAATGGCAGGATTGTTTCTAGTGTTAATACAACAGTGAAGACAAGCCTGAAGCAACAACAATTTGTATTTTGTACAATCTAGCTTCATTACTGAATGGCCACGGCTTCCAATGAAAATGAATCCAAAATGCAGTACATCGTCAGTTGACTGCTAAACCAATTCTCTTTCTTTCCTTTTGTTACATTTATAGACTTGATTATGAGAGGAGAGTGAGTGATTATGGAGAATATAAACAAGCTGAACACCTCCCTGTATACCCCTGTTCATGTAACTCCTGCAAATGTAATTCATCCTTGCATAAAGAGAATGTAAACTGGATAATCATATAGCTGCCTGAAAAGTATCTTAGTTATTATTATTGCCCAAGGTAACATCATAGCTAATTTTTAGACTTATACAACTCTGTTCTCAGACAGAATATGTCATATTTGGCACACTAAATCTTGGCAGATTTTACTGCGCTGTTAAGTACGCTGTACAGGAAGATGAAATACTCTCACTTTCTTGTCATGTTCATAGTGGAGCTTGTATCAAAGGAAGTTATATGTTTTAAGTGCTCTCCTCAAGGTGGGTTAAAAAAATAACGAATCAAACACTGGGAGAGTCTAATTGGTAATCCCTGAGAAACTGCTTCATTCCACTGATTGATATGACGATTAGGTATGGAAACTGCCTTGAGTGAGTGGTTTCACCTTCCATAAATCCTGAAGTGTTTGTGAACTTGAATATGAATGTGAATGCACTGAATGCCATATGGACAGTATTCTACCTTGGCTGATGTTTTGCTACTCAATTTTATACACATCAGTGGTACTGTGCATACTGGAGGAAAAGATGAGAGGTTTAAATTCTGACCTGACTTTTCAGTCTTGATGGGTGCAGGTTTGCTAGAGGAGTTATGTTCCTTCTCATTGACTATGCTCAGGTTGTTGCATTTCTTTCTGGTTGGCCTCCTCTTGTGTGCCACAGAGCTTTTCAGCCATACAGGCGCAAGTTCTGGTGCTGTCCTGGGGAGGAGGGGTGGGAAGAAGAAGCTGGATCACAGTCCTCTTACTCCTACCAGAGGGGGAGGAGGGGTGATGGGAAAGGCACCCTGGTGATGCTCAAGAATTCCCTGGGATGGGTCCCATGGCAAGGGCAGCGTTGGCTGGCATTGCCGTTTGGGAGGATCTCACCTCCTACAGCTCCTGAACATGCAGAGCATCAGTGCTCATTGCTGAGGGGACAGCAAGGGGAAGAGGACACCGATGCCGTCATGCTTCCTCCTCAGCGCCAGGAGTGCATGTTGTAGAGTCCTCTCTTCACTCCCTAGGATTTGTTTAGAGTCTCAACAGATTTTTATCCAGTTGCTGCAAAGCTATGTGCCTTCTGCCTGGTCCTTATCTGGTTGGGAATGGCTTCACAGTAGCTGCACAGGGCTGAGAGCACAGCAGAGACGGGCACGCTTTCCTCAAGATGCAGTTCTGGTTTAAGCTAACTTTCTTTCTTGTGTGCTTTTTAGTGCAGACATTATTAATTTGGAGACAACTCTTTCATGAAATGTTTCTCTTTTTTTCTGTTTAAAGACTCTTTTTCAGCTACTATAATCCTGTCAAGCACTGGCAGTTCAAAGGACAGCTTATTTTCTTGCCTTCAAAATGGACTGATAGATATTTCCTTTTGGGATTCTGCGAGGAGAAAGCTGCGAGCAGGAAGCTGGAGGGTGGTTGGGAGAAGAAAGCCAAGTGACATGTCAAAGACAGCATTTGCGGCAGATCCCAGCTGTCCATGGGGATTCAGCTGGTTCCAGGTTGAGGTTACAGACTTGGAGTGGGGAAAAGAAGCCCCCCCCCCCCTTTTTTTTTTCTTCAGCCAGCCACAGTTGTTTTGATACACAGTAGTTCAGTAATGTCTTCTGATAAGGACCTACCTATAATATATATATATTATATATATATATGTTCTGATTAGAAACGCTAATTATGACAGTAGAACTGTGAAAAGTATTGGATAAATATAGATTTTGTGAAGAAATTAAATATAGGCTAGCTGGGCTTTGCTTCCCAAAAATATGTTCATCTGTTTCACCACTTACCAAGCCTGATTATTTGATCCCAAGGCTATATGCTTTTTTGGAGTATATCCTACTTCAGATTTTGTAGAAAGCTTTGCTTTGTGGCAAATCTTGCGTGCAACATTCTGGCAGGCAACCTTCTTTTTATTCACAATATATACAAATGGACAACCTCTACTGGGTCACTGTTCTGGTAGTGTTATTCAGTGATCCTACCTGTGTCTCACCAAGTACTGGAACTACAAATCGTTGGAAGAGCAGGTTGATTAAATATTGTTCTGTGCTTATTCTGCCTGTTTCTTTTTCCGGTTTGGGCCATTCTCAGCAGAATATGAGGCTAGGTAGACCTTCGGCACAATCTGATGTGGCCACTCTTACATTATTAGCTGACGGAAGATTAGGCATTCATAAGAATTTCACTAAATTAATGGTTCTGCCATTCAGGAAGTAAATTTGCTTGCATACCCTGTGTGTTATTATCATTAAGCTCCCAGGTTAAAAAAAAATGGTATTTTCAGAAATGACCTGTCATTTTTGAATGCTGTGGATTGTATTTAGGGTGACATTTTAAAAGGACCCAATTCTCTGAGAACATTTGGCAGCACTTCTTGGAGAATTAGACTGCTTCCAGGTAGCTCAGGCTGAACAGAGAAAACAGAAGTATTCACTTTCCTACAGATTTCTTGGACTGACATCCAAATTTAGTTTGTGGGAAGCTTTCTTCTCTCCTTATACAAGAACTTCTGAGATGAGTCATTTTTATTTTTTCAGTCCTTTGGATACTTACTTTCATCTGGATGATATTTGGTTAGACCTGGTGCCTTGAATATGACTTATATTTGTATTTGCATTTTCAGTGTTTTGTAAATAAATCCATGCCTTTATTTTTAACCCAGGTATTTTAAGAAAGCTTGTCACATGCTGCACAGAGGAACACATGACCCTGCTGTGCAAGTCATTTTGCAAAAGCTTCCTAACAAGTGCATTTATAGCAGCAGTACTCGTGGAGAACCCTGAGAGAGCTGTGCGAGGAACCAGAAGCCATCCATAAAAACCATTTGAACCATGGGCAGGGGTAGAGGTTGTCCTCGGTAGAGGCCACCAGAGACTGAAAGGGCTGTTCATGCCTTCAGGGCCCTGGCAGCACCTCTAATGTAAGCAACCCTTGCAGAGCAATCAATAGTTTGAGATTTATTGATGTTTGTGGGTAATACACAGGCAGTAAGCAAGGCTGAAATTTTCTAAAGAAGTTGGCCACTATTAATAACTTCCCCAGATCTAATTAATGCATTTCAGGATGATAGCACACAGTTATCTCTCCTTGGAGACCATTCTTGGCAGGGATAGACACACGTAGCCATAGACTGTGCGTGTGTGTGATGGGACAGGATGAAATAATTGTGGTGAGCTGCTTATGTGTGGCTATATTTTTATTCTCTTGCCTAAATGAAAAAGCCCTTACTTTGAATTTGGTACATCGGTGATATTAAAAGTGCCTTTTAATGCCACCTCTCTGAATCCTTCTTCAAAGCATTATCAGGCTGTATACTGCTTGCTTCCAGCTGTTTTTTTGCTGTACACTACTCAGGTGTTGTACTGCTTCACCCCAGAAACTGCTGCACATCCATCTCTGATAGAGGTGCTCCTGTTGTGGTGTTACATCCACCAGTCTGTACATTCATCTCCCTAAGCCTTGTCATCCAAATGTGACACAGAACAACCCAAAAGGGTGCTCAAAGTAGTCCATCATATGTGAATTGACTGATAAAGTGGACACAGCTTTCTCAGCATTTGGAGACTTCATGTTGATCTTTAGCACTTCAAGGCCATATACTTTTCAGTTGGGGCCAGAACAAGAGCAGGCATATGCCTGTCTAACTTCATTGCATATTATGATTCATACCAACCAAAGATTCATGTTTTATTTACTTGATTATTTCTGTTTTTTGGCTTTGTGTTTATTCCTTTTTCTTGCCAGTTTCCAGCCAGCCATGGAAGAAGAATTGCTCAAACTGCAGAAGAATCTGCATGATGGTACCTCCGCAGAAACACCACGTTTCTGGCAAGTAAGTAAATACATACAATATTTTTAGCCCAGTTTTGTCTGCCTCAAGAAGCACAGTTGTGTTTGAAGAAATATCCAATAGCTTTGAGGTGTAGTTGAATTCCAGCTCTGAAACTTCTGAAATTTCACAGCGATGAAACAAAGTCATAGAAGGAGGTGCCTGAGAAGGATGGTATTTGGGTTGACCTGGGTTGTTTGTCTGTATCAGTCAGTGAGAGTAGATCTGTAGAGCACAGCAGTTGGTGCTGAAGACCAAGATTGCACATTTCAGGTGGATTTACTTTGGATTAGTTTAGTCTGCTTCTTGCCATCAGCAACTGGTGTCCTGTAAAGGGACTTGTGGAAAGCTTCTTCCAGGTAAATTTCATTTGAAAGACATCTACCTTGTGTTCTCCTGGACTGCTCAAACATGTGAAGCAAAGCATAGTAAGTGGGGACAATCAGGAGGTTTGGAACTCTTGATCTGAACTAAAATGGTAACATAGACATGCCCATAACCTTTCCCAGTCCATCCTGGACTTCTAGTAAGTAGATCAGGGAGCTGCTCCGCAAAACTGAAAGCTCTACAGAGGTCTCATGTTTATTTCTTATCACAGCACTGGCAAAGGTGACTTTTTTTCCCAATCTAAATGTGCTTCTACGGTTCAAACAGTTTATTTAAATGGTGATAAAAGCCACTGTGTGTGTTGGGCGTTTTGAAAAAGCTGATTTAGTGTAGTCTAGCAGCCCACACAGACAGGCTGCTTGAAAGCAAATACTTTTTTTACTGGAGTATCGTTACAGGCATGTGATAATGGAGGGGATATCTTAAGACACACAGAGAAGAGAATCTGCAATTAATATAGTTTTCCAGAGACAAACATTATGGCTGATGTTTTCCATGGTGCTGTTTCTGCAGTGAAATTGTGAAGAGGGTCTATGGTACTGTGATCCAGAAGCCAAGGGATAAGATTTAATTGTGTTTTCCTGTGAAACAGAAGCACAAGCTCAAGCACCTGCCAGCATTACTTGACTGAAGTGCTCATCTGTTTTATACTTTTCTTCTTTCCTTTTCTTTTCTATTTTTTTTCTAAGCTGAAGGTGAGTAAGTGTGAAGTGCAGCCTTTCAAACATGTAAAAGCTAGGGGAGATGAATGGGATGCAAGAGAGAATGAATGTTTATGTATGGAGCTTGCTGGAGTTTTGTGCATGATTACAGAAGTTATGTGTCATGGCCTGGGCCAAGGAAATAAGCTGAAAACACAGTCCAGGATTCAGAATTTTAAATTGTTTCCCTATTGCAAGTTCAGCAGGGTTTTGGTAAATTCATCCATAAAGCATGCAGAAGGTTTGGATTGTTTTGTCACCCTCTGATGACTTGAAAAAAGCGAACTTAGCTGGGAAAACTACAACTGAGATAATTAACCTAGTTTCAGGAGCAGCATTTTGACAATAACAGGGATGTAGCTTGGGTCATTGGATAATACGATAATACCACGATTTTGTAGTCTATGAGAAAACCAAGAGATCTACACAAGATATCTGATGTATTGTGAGCTGGGGATGTGGAGACTAGAAATGGCCAAATATCAATATCAGCAATCAAAGACACATGGTTTAAGTTGAACACATGCAGCTAGTAATGAGTGAGGCTTAAGTGCATGTTTAAAGAAACTAAACTTTCTAACTAATGGGAAAGTACAGGATGTGGTGATTGAAGATTGATTAAATATTTGCAAACAGGAGCTCTGATCTGGCTTCTTTTCTCTTAGGTACCTACAGCTGGACCCAACTAGATGCTGTTTGATCAACTGACCATGCTAGATGTTGTCCAGATAAGGCTTTAGAGCTATTTGCCACAGTGACTGGATATAGGAACCAGAGCAGTGAAGGTGGTTTTGAGGGAAGACTGTGGTTAAAGCAGACTGAGTGTATAGGAACCCTTTTCAGTGACAGAGGCAGATAATTAGTCTAATAATTGTGGCTAGTGTGTAAATACTTGTAAAACTTTACACAACTTCTGTGGCTCCAAGGACTCCAGAACACCACAAGAGACATTGTGGGAAAGACACATTTTAAAAAGATAATTTAACAATAAGGATTTGAATTAAAAAAAAAAAGGATAATAATTTGATAATGTGTTATTTTAATAAGAGTAGATTACTATAAAAGAGCTTTCCCTGCCCCTTGAAATGCTTGTGGTGTTTTGCATTAACCTGCAGTGGAAGGGAATTAAGCTAAATCAATTTGTGCACTATTCACCCAACTTTTGGAAATATTTTGCTAGAGAGGTCACAGGACAGGTTAATACAATCGAGTTAGCACACTATGGCAAGTCATGTTAATAAGTTTTGTGTCATACAGTCAACTGAGAGGATCCTTGCTTGCATCTTAATTTGTGGTAACCTATGGCTGTGTCTTTACTGGCAAATGCTTCCAGAGAAGAGAGAGAAATAGACCACTGACCTGATACAGGTTGAGAACAGCACAGCTAGTTGAACAGCACTTAAACTCTAAACTGGTGTTTCCAAACAGCTGGAATCAGAAGGTAGCCCAATAACTGCCCGCTCACCCACCTGCTACACTTTGGACTGAAATCTGTACCCCCATGTTGCTGCTGACCATGCAAATAAACAGAACAGCACAGCCTGGCATCAGAAAGGTATGTGGGGTCCTTGCGCCTGTGGGAAACAGTGGGGCTTAGGATCCTGCATAACTTTCTGTATTCATCTTGGGTGTTCATCATCACTGTGAAATACTTCTTGCACTCTGTTTCAGTTACATGTCCTCAAAATCCTATATTAACTCTTAGTGTCTCAAGGGAAGAGTAACTCAAAACAGATGTACCGTGCAGGGTAGGTTGTACAATATTATTCTATGTTGAAGAGGTCTTTCATAAAGTACCATGGAAAGAGTTCAAAAATAACTATTAAAAGCAGGATAATAACTTTTACCTCTGACACTAAGGGAAATACAGTCTAGCATGTTATATTCCTCACAGATAAGATGAGCAATTTAAGCGCAAGACAAACTAATCCAATAAGCATGTTAATGAAAACACTCCTGATTAAAATCGCTCAGTAAAGTGATCATGTGGAAATTTTAACAGGCAACATGACTTGTAAAAAACGAACAAACAGTCACAAAGCTTTTGTCCAATACTGTTTTCAGATGAGTATTGTGCAGGACCTCAACAGATGTAAGCTTGAATTTGATGATGCTGCCCCAGTAGGCCCAGTGCAGCTGTTGGGCTTTGACAATATTAGTATTATATTGCAGTGGTCTTCCGTCTGGGGGATGTTGCCTGGGATGGGGGGCCAGAAGTCCCCTGAGGAAGTGTGTTGCCAGAAGGCTGCTGGAGGAGCCAGCCAGAGAGTAGAGAGAGCAGCTGGAAAATAATCCAGCTGATGAAAAGGCTGGGCTGTGCCAAGAGCCTCCGGTCCAGAAGGAACATTGCAGCAGAGCTGCCAAGTACATCAGTTGGGTTAGGCTTCTGCAAGCTGCCCAAGCCACACGGGGCCTGTGGGATGCTTTGCCTGCTCTTCAGGCTTGCCAAGGACAGGGGGAGACATGGGGATGTGTATTGGTGGGCCCTCAGCAGGGCAAAAAATGGAGTTGTCCCTCTGTTTGTTCAGAGGGTCCTGGGTCCCTTTGGGGAAATGCTGTGCCACAGAGCAAAAGACAGCTCTGCAAGCAGGCTGTGAAACTGAGTCTAGGCTCTCCTTTCTAGGGTGATGAAAATCAAGTGTGTGTAGGTAGCAAACCTGGAAATACAGGGCCAGCAGAGCAGGCAGGGTGTTGCATGGCTTCATGAACAGTGAGTTTGGAGTGCCACAGTTTGTTCGGGCACTGAGGAAGCTGCCTCCAGGGCTCCCATGAGCCTGGGCAGGAGGGCGTTGCTCACCTGAGATAAGCTTGGTAAGGCTGCCGAAATTAAAAAACAGCCCTTTACCCAAGGCTTGGTGAGTCACAGCATTAGAAGTCATCAGCTTTCGTTTGAACCATAGCAGATATAAAAAAATCTAAACCAGAATGAAACTGGTCATCTGTGTGGTTTTGGTGGTGGTGGTGGTGGTGATGGTGCTTTGTTTGTTTGGTTTGTTTGTTTGTTTATGGAAGAATCTCACTAGTGCCCAAAGACCACTGTGCAGCATCTCAGATGCCTTACTGTTACTTTTCAAAAAACCTCACTGCTATTCTTAATTAAATTTTCCTGCCTTTTGCCTAATTCATGAAATGGTACGTGCAATGCACTTGCAGCAACGGTTAGTTTGGAAAGAGCTCTGCAGTCCAGGAGGACATCTTGTCTGCTTCCTTGTCTGCTTCATTGTATATTGTGGACCATTGCGACTTTTCCCTCTGAACACCTGAGACAAATGACTTGCACAACCTGTGGGTCATGTAAGCACAACTGGTTTGTTAGACTGTGGTGGGAGTCAGAATGAAACTCTTCGAAGTCTTGACTCTGGGTTAATCTAGCTGACTAGGGAGCAAAATGTTGGACCAAGAGCAGTAGCTGTTGACTTAATACTGGATGTTGAAATGTTCACAGACCAGCAGACATTTTTGTCACACCTTTTTTTTTTTTTTTTTATCCATAGTGGGGAGAGAGAAGAAAGAAACAGAGGGGAGAAAACTGGGGGGGATGGGAGCAGTATTCCTAAAGTTGTGTTTACATCTCAAGAGCTTTCTTCAAGATTGACTGTTTGGAGGGGAGCTGGTGACTAAGGGCAATATTTGACTATCAGACTGAATTTGTTACTTGGCAAAAGTAACACGCTTTAACTAAGTGAGCAGCCCATCACCCAGCTGGTCCAGTCCTTTCAATGAGGCATCCCATACCAATGCACATAGTTATCACAATGCATAGTTACCACACCGAGGCTGCTCAGTTGAAGCTTTCTGAATATTACCATTACTCTGTCATTAAAAAAAAACACCTTGCCTCTCATTAGAAACAGGACTGGGCAAACCACTTAAGAAACAAGAAGTCTGGTGACTCAATCTGAGGAATTTACTTCTCAGAGTCTCCTGAGTTTGTCTTTATTTACCCCCAAGATAAGTTTTGTATATCAGTTTAACTTAGAAATTCATTATTTATTTATTTATTACTTTGCAAATAATAAATATTTGCAATTAACTTCTAGGTACTTGACTTTATGAAGATAATTAATAAATCAAATAACGAGTTGTGAAACACTAATTAAAAAAAGAGTCGTCTTTTTCTTTGTTTGTTTCCTCTTTTACCACTATTTGAATCAGGAGCACTGTGAGAAAGAGAGGAGAACTGGAAAGCAAAACACCTCCAAACCCGTGTAACAATAAAAACCTAGCGGACAGCTTCTGAATACGTTCTTAACACAATATGGCTAGTAAAGCAAGCTTTTGTTTGAAAAAAATACTGAAAATGTGTGTTTGGATAGAAGACGTGGGTATTTTTTTGTTTGTTTCTTTGTTGCAGGAAGGTGTTGCTGTATGTGTTTATCTTAAAATTGCTTTCCAGTTCTAAGCTACTGAAGAAACTTATTGAAAGGGACTGGTCAGGAAGACAACTGAAAAAACCTTTTTTCATGAGGTTAGATTTAGATTAAAGTTATGACTAGATAGCTTTTACATTAATGGCAGAAATGCAGTTCTATTTTAAAAATATAATGTCTTTCTGCCAATGCTGTTTTCATTCTGCTCCCTCACTCTCTTTCTGACTTTCCAAAAATGAAAGGAGAATAAAATAGAAATATGGAAGATAAATAGCAGTATGTCTTGTTCTTTGAGAAAGGTAAGTGTGGAAAGTTGTACACTGGCTATAGAGATAGGCAGAGAACAATTGTCAGGAATATGCAAAATCAAACAATTCAAAAAACGCTATAAAAACACTTAAACTTAATAAAATAAAATAAAATGTTTTGCCTGTATGTGATACTTTACATATGGATGTTTGCTTATTATGATGGCAATTGCACATGGATAGAAGACTGCACAATATACTGGTGAAGAAACAGCACTGTTGTGGTTCATGACACATGAAAGTTCTTTGATGAAGAGCACTGCAGCTCCTTCAGTCAGTGTGAGTTCTGGGCACATCAAAATGCTGCTGAAGTTGTCTTTCCCCGGTCAAAAAACTGCACAAGCCTACTTGTACAACTCTTGTGGAAAACTCTCTCTGCTCCCTAGCAACTCTATAATAATTATATTACGGCAGGGCAAAGGTTAGAAGCTAGGACTTTCTGATGTCTATGCCAAGATGTTTCAGTGTGAGATGCAAACACACAAAGGATAGCGAGTGCCAGTGCAGCAGTAGAGTATATAAATATCTTTAGAGGTCTCAGACAAACCCATGCCAGAAGAAGTGAGGCAGCATGGCAGTCAATAAAGATGCCTTTTACAGCTGTCCGAGTGCAGGAAGAAGATTCACTTTATTGCCAGAGAATGTGGTACCTTAGTGTGCAGTAACTGTACCAGTTGTACCAGGTGGATTATGGAAGCTGTGACTTACATAGTTTTGGGCTTGCTCATGAAGAAAGAGAAAAAACATGGTCACTGTTATAGGCAATACATTAAGTAGCATTAAATAGTGGTTCTAAATATTTTAATGGTTGATTTTGTGTGGTTCTTAGCATGGGAAATTAGTATTTCTCTGCCCAGTGCCTGTTACTGTTTTAAGTTAAAATAATATCTATATGGAGACATGAAGAAGTATATCTATGTATAAAGGCTGGGACTGTTCATTGATACAAACCAATACTAACACTACTGCTGTACTCCTCAAAGATGAAATTATCACCGTACAGAAACTGACAAGAAATTTTCCATAAATTTTAACAGCCTCTTTCATTTTTGTTAGTATTAGGAGTGAATTGTTGTTTTTATTCTAGATCATCCAATCATCCATTAACTGTCAATAAGGAAGAGTAGGCCAAAACCATCCCCAAACCTTACCCATGAAAAGAGCCAGATGATGATTGTGTTGTTCTCTTAAAAATAAAGGACCTAGCTGTTGCCATGGATTAAATGGGCTTTTTTTTTTTTTTTGAAATAGAGTAAAGGAAGTGGTTGTTAAAGGCAAAGGCATTTGCTGTAGCATAAACAACAGATTGAAAGAAGGAGAGTTTGAGTAGAATTTGTCTTGGATATGAATCTTGAAGTTTGTTCCATTTAGCTGTGATCCAATACATGAATGGAAAAGCTCTAAGCTGAGTAAATTTGAAGTGAATCCCTAAAGAGTGAAGGGGATGGGTGGGTTAGGAAAGCACATTATTTCTGCAAGACAGGAATTTGATAAAGAAGGATCGGTATCCCAGCATGTTGCTTTCAACAAGATTCCCTCTAAAAATGAAGTGCTTCTGTAATGATCTCTAGTATTTCTGTGCTGCTTCTGGGTGAAAAAATCTTAAATATGTGCATAGGTTGAGACATTTAAATAAAACTGAATGACATATACAATGTATCTAGAGATGTAGCTGGGAGAGAATTATGTTTCTTACTGGAAAATAAAACTTTTTTTTTTTTCATAATGAAAATTAAGATGCATCAGGTATGCCCCACTTGCAGGAAGGTTAACTGCTGAGCACAGTGTTACTTCACCTAGATAATTTCAGTGCTGTTAGGACTGCCAAGCACAGCTCCTTTTTACAGCTTGACATAAATAATAAATGCGTGGTTAAAAGCTTCAGATGAGGGTACAGCAAATCTCATTGTCTTCTCTTTGCAGTGTGTTGTTTTGTGCAGCTGTTCAAAGCATGCAAAGCATGTAAAAATAGTCACCATGTGGTCCTGGCTGTGTTTTACATCACTTCTGTACCATTGATGTAATGGCCTGATCAAAGCTTCAACTGGTGGAAAGAATGTCTGATACTCAAACTGGGGGCTCTTCTGTTCATTGCAAGAGGCCTTCTGAACACTGCATTGGATTAATTCCAAAGTTGCAGACAATGTTCCAGGCATCGATGGCCAAAATCCTACAGATTTCCATGCAGAATCAAGCAAACTTGAGTGAAATAATTTTAAAATTGGGCTGGTTCTGATTGCAGATGGAATTATTTAACTAGGGAAGTACCTGGTATAGAGCAGATGTGCGAAATTGTCCAGTATTTGCTGGTCCTCAGTTATTTGTTCACAGAAAACTGAATACATGCTGAAACTGCAACTAGGTGGTCTTTATTCCTCATTAATATCAATAGTATTAATGGATATTGGAACAGTAGTCTGAAAATCTTCTGAAATTAATTTAGTATGAAGGCAGTGGAAAAGCAGTCAACAGAAACCTTACTTGGATAAACTGTTCTGAAATACACATGTTCATACATCCCTTGGTGTCGTGGGTTGGAGAGGAGAACATTGTTCATGTTAGGTTATTTACACAAAGCAGGATCCACTTTCCTTAATTGCAACCAGAACAGCTAGGTAATTATGAACATTTTCAGGCATGCTTGCAAAGCACATAATTTTTCTTCCCTTTTAAATTTCACTGGATTCAGGGAGTTCACATATGTCTGTGCTTTTCATCTTCTAAGGGATCAGTGGGAGTACTAAGCAAAGGAAAGTTATCAGTGGAGGCTTAAATTTACTGTAGAGGATATACAGCTTCAATGGAAAACTTTTATGGGGTCTTCAAACTGAAAAAGACCAGCAACTTACATCAAAGACTAGAAAACAGTTTTCACCTTCTGGCCATTTCTCATTCATTTCATAAGGTTCTGCTTTATTTCTGTGCAAAGGAGTATATATGCTTGCATTCATTACATAACCGAGTTTGAAATTCATTTTATGACTCATCACTTTGATACCGACCTCTGCAGCTGCTTGGATTCTCTTTATTTAAAGAGAGACTATGAGTCAAATGGCTTTCATTACAAAGACACTGTCATATTACAATAGACTGAAGCTGAAACTAATTTAATGAATGAGGATGCTCTCTGTATCAAAGATTTCTTCTCATAGTCAGATATATTAACTTACATCACCAAAGACCAATAGCAGGACCTAGTTTTGCTAAGTTGAGCATGTATGTATATGAAAATAGGAATTAAGCCTATAGTCCATTCTGAGCAAAGTACAATATTCCACTAAAGGAGACTAGGTGTATTTGTATTTGCATTCGTCTTAATTGGAAATTGACTGGTGGTTGTAGGCTTCCATTAATTTATAAGTGGGAAGACTGCTTCACCCATGGTATTCTATAGACTTTAGGGCATGTAAGTAGCTGATTCCTACTACTGAGGTGATAGAAATGTGTCCATTGTGATGGGATGCCATAACTGTACTAGAACAACATAGCATCTGACTCTTCAGTCTGGAATAGAGAAAACAAAATGATTTCTCCTCCATTTCCCTTTTCTCTAATACTTTCTACTTAGCTTTTACCCTAGACTCAGAAGAAATACAGGTGAACAGCATCTCAGAAATGTCTCCTATCCCTGTGGCAAGAAAAATTTATTCTTAAACTTTTCTTGATGGATGTTAGTTAACCAAACAAGAAACCCCTTGGGATAGGCTTCCACTGCCTCCCCAGGCAATTATCTCTGAGCTTTCCTTTGCCTTACAATTAGAATGTTGTTGTTGTTGTTCCTAATGTCCACCTTAAAATTCTTGCTGCAATTTAGGTCCATCGTGTCTTGTCCTATCCAATGCTGATGGATTTAATAACTGTTTCCATGTCTTTCTTCATTCATCTCCTCTCCTGATTAAAGAGTTCTTCGGTGCCTTTGCATTGGCCATATACCCTGAGCTTTTGATCATTTTACTTACAAAAGTATTTTGCTTTTTAAATCAGTTAAAAGTTAATTATTTGAATAAAATAATTACACTAAATACTGGAAAGACCAAATCTTTATGGCTTGATGAACAGTACTACTTTAATGAAAATTATACATGTAGAGATTTCTTTAGCTAAATGTTTTAAATTGTCATTTAAGATAATACACACATGCATATGTATACATAGTAAAGAATCCCACATGTATGAAAATCATGGGAAGTCTGCAAAGATAGAAACCAAAGATATGAATTCAGTGTTTCATGCATGACTTTCTTGAGTTGTTGCCCTAGTGCTGCATGAATATGATGGGTAAAGGAAAAAGGTTTACCTGTAACAGCTCCAAGAGGTATCTAAGTGTCCTGAAGAAGTTTTTCATGATGAAAAGCTTTTTAGTAGAAATTGAAAAAAGGATATTTACAAGAATACCACTAATTCAATCTCAAATGAATACTAATAGAATTTAATCTGACAGTGGTATTTGTTGTTGACTGAGATGCAGCTATGTGTTTGGCTTCATGAATTGCCCTGAAAACATTATTCATCCTGTAGTCTTGGATGGAAATCATCACATGTCATCCTCCTTTAGCTCCCAATTCGGCAAAGCAGTTAAGTGCATACCTAATTCTGAATAAAAACTTAAATTTAACTGACTTTGGTAAGAAACAAATATGTGCTTAGCATTAAGCACTTTTTAAAGGGTTTTTGTTGCTAATCACAACATTATTTTCAGGTGGCTTCCTTTTCTTTAGTATTCAGCAAATTAGTGCTCTCTGATTTATTGCTTATGGTACAATGCATCTTTCATCACTACCTTTCATGCTCCTTTGTTGTTTGGATGTGTACTGGTGCTATAAATATTACTGTTGTGTGAGTATGAAAGAACAGTTGCCTGTAGCAAATACCATTGTATGTTGTCACTACATTTGTGAAGGTTAAAGATTAATGATTAAATGAGGTCCATAATAATGTTCACATTATATATCGTATATCTTCTATATCGTATATCTTCTATGCATTTGCATTATTTTTCGTCTTGCTTTTGCTAAGGGAAGAAGTGTTATTGAATAAGAGCAGCTGCAATATTATTTGGAAACACTGAAGATGGCAGTTTCTTTAGAGCTGCAAAGGCTTCAGACTTTTAAGGCTTGTGACTTTTACTGAATGAAGGCAATGTGCAATGTGTTTTCTTTGTTCCTGTCTATTGCATAGCCTCTCTGGGTGGAGAACTCAACTTGATATGTGGAAACATTGTGATGCCTACCTGTAACTATAGGAGGGGCTGTGAATTTCAAGCTTCTGGCAGCTGAGAATAGCAAATTTGTAAATGTGGCTGGGTTTTAAGCAACACCACATTTCCTCTTAGTTCAAGTGTTCCGTCATTCTGCTTGTTGACTTGCAGGGTCTGTGCTTTAATCACCTAACTCTTCCAGCACACAGTATATGGAGCCTACCTGCCTAAATCAATGCCATTCGCTTAACTAGTGGGGAATCATGTCTGGTGGTGGTGAACAGAGATGTGAAGTCTAAGTCCTCTTGTGAATTCACGATTGTCCCAATAAGGTTAGTTTATCGCTGCACTGAGTAGAATATATCAATGACCAGATGTTACTGGTAAATCCCTCATTTAGGAGATGATGCTGTTTATGGTTTAGACATGTTATGGACAGTAAAAAGGATCGTTAATGACTAGAAGGCAGAACTTGGAAAAAAAAGCTGCTGGTAAAGTGGAAGGCAGGATTCATTTTTTTATCAAAAGACAGTGATTTATTTGAAATACTGGATCTAACACACCTCAGGCTCATTGTGTTCTGAATCCCAAGCAGTTCCTGCAGAGCTGCATCAGAGTTTGCAGAGTCTCTGTGTTGTGGTTTAACCCGGCCGGCAGTTTAACACCACACAGCCATTCGCTCACCCTCCCCCCTCCCTCTCTGGGATGGGTGAGAGAAACGGGAAAGTGAAGCCTGTGAGTTGAGATAAAGACAGTTTATTAAGACTGGAAAATAATAATAACAATAATAACAACAATAACAATAATAATAATAATAATAATAATAGTACTACTAATAATAATGTGTATGAAACAAGTGATGCACAATGCAATTGCTCACCACCCGCTGACCGATGCTCAGCCTATCTCCGAGCAGCCGGCCCCCCCACCTCGGCTAGCCACCCCTATATATTGTTTGGCATGACGTCAGATGGTATGGAATACCCCTTTGGCCAGTTTGGGTCAGCTGTCGTGGGTCTGTCCCCTCCCAGCTCCTGCTGCACCCCTAGCCTCTGCCTGCTGGCAGAACAGAGCAAGAAGCTGAAAAGTCCTTGGCCTGGTGTAAGCACTACTCTGCAACAATTAAAACATCAGCATGTTATCAGCGCTCTTCTCATCCTAATCCAAAACATAGCATCCTACCAGCTATTAGGGGGAAAATTAACTCTGTCCTAACTGAAACTAGGACACTCTGTTTGAGCTTAAGAAGCCAAAAGATCATGAATTTTTGGCTCTCAACAGACAGCTGCTCCTTTCAGGCCTTCAGATTGTCAGTTTGTGCAAAATGTTGTGAAAGCAAATTGGAACAATAGGGATTGTGGGAGCGAAGGGAAGAAAGTTTCCGTGAGCTAGAAACCCTGCTTTTTAACATCCTCCACTTCAAGACAGAATACTGAAACATGTCTGTGTAGCAGCTGGGAGTACCTGAAGGTGTAGGTATGTTCATGGATATGAGACGGCACAAAATTCAATGATATGGATGAACCGTGCAGTGGCGTGACTAATACCATGGTGAGCTTTATGTAATTTGTCAGTTGTATCCTTCCTCCAACTTTTTGCTGGAACAGTGTGGGCAGGACTGATGTGTCAGTCACCCGTAATCACCTCAAGAAACCCGTCCTGCTGCCTCTGACCACTGCAGGGAATTTTTTGCTCATTCTCGTGGACAGCATGCGGAGCTCCTGTCTCCGGAGGTCTCCAGCAAGCTCCATCATTCGATGAGAAATGCCAGTGAAGCCAGGCTGGCTATTTATATGGGTTAGAAAGAGAGCACGAGCTGAGTATAGTTACAAAAGAATCAAAATGCAACAGTGACAGATGCTTTTAAAGCTCTTTTTTTTTTTTTAAGATGGTTTTTAAATATGAATAACGTTAAATCATGTAGGAGATACCTCATGTGTGTACACCAAGAAAAATATTCTGTTGCATTTCGCTATAAAAGATGGTTACCATTTTTTGGCTGAGCCAAAATGACTGGCAGCCAGCCTGAACTTGGGACTACTGGACATATTTTGTGTGGAATTGTGAGATTTGGCTGATAAGTAAGGATTCTATGAGTCTGTGGAGAATACATGAGGACCTATTAATGACAGTGGGGGATGCTGCAGTCCCCTGACAAGGAGCAGGGTGCAAAAGGGTGCTAGTCCTAGGCAGGTAGGTGTGAGATATCCCCCTAAAAACCTCTGGGTAATGATGATGGAAGAGAGACATTGCACACTGAGGTCTGTGTTTTCCCCTACATTAACTCTGAAGGGAGAGGAGCACAGCTTGGTGCATGGGAAATATTCCAGGTCTTCTGAGCAACACAGTTAATAGAGACAGGGAAGGAGAGAAATGATGACAGAAAAATCTCTGTTTTGCTTCATGTTAGCCACATCCCAAGTGGATGCTCAGCAGATCCCTCCCTACCTTAGGTCTGGGCCACACCAGGACTGGTTCACAAGGGTGAAAGTCCTTCATAAAAGTGCAGAGAGCACTGCTACAAGCCAGCATCTTAGGGACAGGATAGCGTGTGGGTGGAGATTGGAGCAGCAGGGCTGAGGGGTGAGGAGTGCTTTGTGATTTTTCTTTGAGTGGCAGTTCTGAAAAAAACAGCCAGTGATTTTCCCATGGACTAAATCCCTGAAATATGAAGTGTGACCCACAGTGGCACAGAGGCCACAGGTTTGGCTAGATGGGTGGTGTTGCTGATTTTTAAACATTAGTGTTGCTAGTTTTCATTTCTTTTTCACTGGTTCCTGCAATAAAAGTCACGGAGAAATATGGCTTCCTCAAGACCATTCCTGCTGTCACTGATGCTCTATCAAGCCCCTATTGTCTTTGAAAGGCAGCCTATAGAAGTTTCACTATATTTTAAATGTTGGGTTGGTCCTCAAACTTAAGTTTAAAAAACAACATGGGATGCCTCACACACAGCAGTAGGCAGCAGCTGATTCCTGACTTCTAAAATCCAGACCCTGTACTGCCAGCTTTATTTTCAGAGAGTGCACAGAATTAAGGTGGTCTTTGAAAAGCTATTTGGGAAAAAAAAAATGTCATGTTACTGCAAAATGCTAGAATCTGATCAGACACTTGCAAGCTGCCATATTGTGGGTTTCTTAAATATTTCAAGGTCCTGTTGCAGACCAGCTTCATCCATCAGTGTATCTGCAGTTTGGTCAGATACAGGAGCTGGAAAATTATCTTTTCTAGAAGCATTACATGTGGTGCAATCTGTCATTTTAAAGTAATGTAATGCTGCCTTTTCCCCACTGCACCAATAAAATAAGTCAGGGTGAGCTTGGCAGTTCAGCCCTGCAAGGTGATTTTGCTCTTACTTGTAAGCTCCCTGTCCTAATAGAGGCATCCCATTAAAGGCAAGTCAAATACAAGTTTGATCATTAGTTTGATCATTAATAAAGCGTTGTTATGGTGGCAAGCACATCGTCATGACATGCTCACTTGGGTACTGCAATCACTGCATAAGCCAACTGCTCTAGCACACATTACCTTAAGGGTGCTCTATGTTGTGAAACGAAGTGTTGTTCACTTCCTTCATTTTAACTGTTGGTGTTGTCAGGTTATCTCTTTCACTTGAAAGGCAGCAGTAAAGGTGCAGAAACCACAGATAGCTGAACACATTATTTATCCACATTACAGCCTTCAGGAGGGAGGGAGGTTCCAGTGTGGTCTAGTGATCTATGCTGGAAAAAAAAAAAAAAAGGATATAAAACCACTGCAGGTGATGGTCAAAGCTTTTACCTACCACCGACTCAAACTACATGTGTAACCCCAAGCGACTGTGCTCCTTTAGCTAGACAAGTTGAACCGCTTGGAGGACACCCTGGACTAGAGGTGATGCAGTGGCACCGGGGAGCCCCTTTACACTATTAGAAAAGGAGCCAAACCCTGATAAGGGAGGAGGGCGGATGCTGCCCTATCCTTATCCAATTCTTCTTACCCGCCAGCTCAGCTGATACCAGGAACAACAGTGAAGAGGAAACATAGTCTGTTTCTATCCTGAGCAGAAGGTTTGTGCTCCTAAATGATGCCACTCTGAAGATCTGGGTCTGAGTGTAGGTAAACCAGTAAGAATCAGTAAGAGGCCAGTCTGGTAGAGCCTTATGGCCTCTTGGTTTCACAAGAGGCATTCTGTTTCTTTGCAGAGAGTTTCATCTAAAATAAAAGGCCAGAGAAATTAGAACTTCAACTTTTTGTTTGTTTGTTTTTGCTGTGGAATATTTTTTGTTTGTTTGTTTTAATATTCAGGAAGTCTTGAAACGTTAATAGCTTTATCTATGCTTAATTAAATTAAAAACAAAAAAATTATCTGGCCTAAAGGAAGGAAGCTGAAATTTTCTATTTTCATTTTGCTGTATCGGTGAGCTGACACTCCCTCTCCTCATCGGTTATTAGCATAGCTCCAAAAAGTAGTGTAGAACAACTGGCATTATAGAAGGTGATATGCATATATAGTGTCAGCTAGGCTGAGCTACAGGTATGCTATGATGTATAATCGTATAAACATTTAGGTTGGAAAAGACCTTCAGGGTCATCAAATCCAACCAGCCACCTAACACTACCAGTCCACCATTAAACCATGCCTCTAAGTGCCACATCCACACGTCTCTTAAATACCTCCAGGGCTGGAAACCCCACCACATGCCTGGGCAGCCCCTTTCAAGGCCTGGCTGCCCTCTCTGTGAGGAAATCCTTCCTGACACCCAGCCCAAAACCCCTCGTGCAGCCTGGGGCTGTCACCTCACGTCCTGTCACTTGTCACCTGAGCAAGGAGAGTGACACGCTGCTCCTGACTGCGGCCTCCTGTCAGGCAGCTGTGGAGAGCGGGGAGCTCTGCCTTCAGCCTCCTCCTCTCCAGACTGAGCAGCCCCAAGGCCCCCAGCTGCTCCTCACACCTCTTGTTTTCTCTTCACTGGTTTTGGTGCTTTTCTCTGCACACGCTCAAGCAACCCAAATCTTTCCTGTGGGGAGCACAGTGCTCAAGGTGCAGCCTCACCAGAGCCAAGTACAGAGGGACAATCTTCCCTAGTCCCACTGGCCACACTATTTCTGATACCAGCCAGAATGCTGTTGGCCTTCTCGGCCATCTGAGCACACTGTTGGTTTATGTTCAGCCCACTGTCAACCAGCACTCCAATCTTGCATTAATTCTGTACAGGTACGTTAGAACTTATTTGTTGTAGTTGATGACCTGTGACTGAGTATCATGGGAGTCTGGGATGAATTAATAAAACATACTTTTTTTTTTTCTTTTTTTTTTTTTTCCAATTACAGAAATGGAATGAGAAGTTGTACATGTATATTATATATATGTATAATTTACTGTTCAGTCTTTGTACTCTTATCTATTTGGCAGTCTGGAACAGTGATTTTAAATTCACCTGTGCCTTATTATTTGATCTTCTCCCTTGACTATCTTAACCTTCTTCAAACAGAAGAGATTTATCTTCAGAGCATATGAAGATTTGAACAGAACAAATTAGATGCTGACATGACTTTTTTTTTTCAACATAATTAAAATGCATGGCAAAGTTACATTTCCATACCTGTAAAAAAGCATTTTATTACATCAAATATTGAATCCAGGACAGTTAATCCATATTTATCTTACAGGACCATGGCCGAGACTGTACCCATCAATCCTTTCTTGAACTGTGGGAAAGATCTATACTAAAATTATGGGCTAAGATTGCCTTATAAAGTTCAGGCAAATAGTCAGAGTTGAGCAGTGTTTAAATCAGTAGTCCAAATCTTCCAATACTCTGCTGCACTCCATCCAGAGAGACATTGGTTGCTCATATGCTAATGACATGGTGACTCCTTGGGTGTGTTTAACAACATGAACGATGCCTGCTTTGCTTTTCTTACTAGTGCCATGCTACAGGGGAGGGATCGCACACACTCAGGCAAGGGATAGCAGTGCCTTTCTGGTGCTCCTCAAACAGGCAGCAAGGACTACAAGCCTCTGCCTCAACCATCTTGCATTTGGAGACTGGAGAAACGAACCAGATGCAGAGCATGAAAATCCAAATGAGGCCACAGGCTTTTACAGGAGGAGCAGTTGTATGTGAAAGTTATTTGCTAGAGACTTCATTCTCAAACATTTGTTTAGATCCTACCCCCAGTTTGCCATCTGTCACCTCTTCCCATTCTGGTATGGGATATGCATTGGCTGTACAGGCTTCTTTCTGGTTTTAAACTGACTGCTTTCGCATGTCCATTTTTTGGGCTTTATATGAATACTCAGGAGGCTCTGAAATTTGGTCTAAGCTACTTAAATGTCTGCCCACCATATCTATACATATATATATATATATATATATATATACCTAACATAAAGTTATGTATAAAGATTGCCAGATATATCATCAGAAGAGCAGGTACACTTTAAAGTTTGCTGGTGTTGAACTCCTCGAAACATGGTATAGAAAACTATTCTTGTGAAATATCTTTCACAAAAAGGCTTGTTTGGGTTGAGTGAAATTAATTAGTTTGGGGTCAAGTCATTTTGACAAAAAAAAAAGTTAGGAATAAGAATTTTTTGTCTTGATGGTTTAGGGTGGGTATTTTTAGTTTCCTTTAAAATGCCATAAAATAGCTGTTTCTTTTAAACTTTCAAGTCAGTGCTATAGGGAATTCAGACGTGTCTGCTGGGGTTTTTGTCATGATAATAAGGGATAATTTTCAGCTGTTGTTGATTTATTTTTCACTGCAACTGCTATGGATTGCTGCTTGGTGGAGAGAGAGAACAGAGAAGACCAGGTACCAGCAAGTTTCCTGTGAGATGCTCTAATTTGTGTCACTCCTGACACGAGGTGGTGAAAGCCATTTCAGACTTTCAGACCCTGACACAGGGCCAGATTAGTTGGATTTTTATTCGAGTTCCCTAAAACCACCAGCCATAAGGTCTGCAAGTATAATTTCATACTTTCCCGTGACTTAGCATAGCTTCTCAGATTCACATTTTCATGTAAGTTAAATAGAAGTTGGTGAAAGGCATTGTACCTGAACAGACTTTACTGAAGATCACAGGCTATCTGTAGTGTCTGCTGCTGGCTGTGGTGACAGATGGCTGGTAGCAAGATGACTGATAATGGGGAATATATCTTAGAAAACCCTCCATTAAGATCTTTGAAATGGAAAACTCAGATTACAGAAATAAGGTTTTCCTAATTATTTCTCTATTAGTAGTAAAAAGACTGATCTTTTTTCATTCTTTTGGTCATCCAGTCATTTAAAAAGAAGCAATGTGGACTGCTGAAACTGCACAGAGAGACAATGAGTCAGCACAGAAATTAAAGTCTTGATTTTTTTTTTCCCATGAGTGTTGCTCCTCTCAGCAGCTTACCAGTGTTTTTTCCTACTTTTTTCATTCCCTTGAATTTTAAGTATTTCAGAGTAAGTGTTGTTTGCACCTGCCTTTGGTTAACTGAGTGAAACACACGTTGGACCACATTCAATTGTGCATTCAGTGCAGCCACAGCAATTTTTCTGATTAGCGACACATATAAAGGGTTTCCAATTAACCTGCAAATAGTGATATAATTCAGCTACAGAGGGTGTGTAAACAGTACTGTGCTAAGACAAATCCTACAGTGAAAATGAGAGGTTGGGTATGATTCCTGTAATTGCTCAGGGCTTTGGCTGGTGGTAAATACATTGTCCTCATACTTAAATATCAATGCACGGACCAAATCCAAACACCAGAAAATGAGCCCTACCTATTTACCATATCTGACTTTGGATGATCCTTTCAGGCAGCTTGCTTAAAAAGTAAATGCAAAAAAACTTAATTTGTCAAAGAAGGGAGACATCAATTCACCTATGAGACATGCTTTAAAACAGATAAAAATAATGTACCCACATTTGAATGAAAGTGCCTGCCTTCCTTCCTTCCTTCCTTCCTTTCTTTCTTTTTCTTTCTCTTTCTTTCTTTCTTTCTTTCTTTCTTTCTTTCTTTCTTTCTTTC